>NC_071259.1:30694719-30699719 GCF_023375685.1 Ictalurus furcatus | reverse complement strand
GAGGAAATTAAAGACTGAAAAAGGCTGAATTATCAAAGGGGACAATACACCTCAGTTTCAGCAATATGTGTGTAATATCACCTAAAGTGACATTCAATCAGTTATACCATGGGAGCGGCAGTGGAACATCAAGAACCATCCCGGATCAAAGGGTTACGTGACCGTAATTATCATTTCTAAAGACATCTGTCTAGATAATCCTATCACCTCAACATTTGGGGGTCACACCTGTAACGACATCAGTACTGTGAGAACGAAAAGTAATCACATCAAATGCTATCCTTAATTTACATTCAGAGTGAAACTTCCTTTACATTACGTACAATACCGCTCGGGGTTCACGTTGACTCCGACGAACCCGAAATGCTTCGTGTACCGTCACTGCCAAGCTTGTCCGTGATACTGTTCGGGGTTCACTTTAATAAAGTTTTTCTTCTTTGAGATCTTCGACATCATTTTTCTCTCACACTGTAATCAGGCCTGGTTACGTCTATGAATCTATGAATGCAGTTTCATAGACTTGGGGGATTAGTGACTACGGGGGCGAATACATTTTCAGTTTGGGACAGGGGCAATTTAAGACTAATAGCCATGTGACAAGTTGAAATAAGAAGTTGACGTGAAATAAGTGAGGCAATCGTCTAATCATAGTATATAAGGAGCCTCCAAAAAAAAAAAGAAAAAAAAAAGGCCTAGGCCTTCAAGAGCTAGGACGGGTCGAGGCTCGACGATCACGCCAACACTTGGAGAACATTCCCGAAAGACAACTCGGTAGGATTTTGAGCAGCTTCTACAGCGCACAATATAATGAAAAGATTTAAGGAATCCAGTCGAATCTCGGTGCGTAAAGGGCGAGGATGAAAATTACTTCTGAATGCGCGTGATCGCCGATCGCTCGGACGTCACCGCCTTAAAAACCGTCATGAGTGTGTGATGGAGATCCTGACGTGGGCTCGGGAATACTTTGGTAAACCTTTGTCAATCGACACGATTCAGTGCTGACTCTTTCGGTTTGCTTTTTCGGCATTCTCCATACTGTCCCAACTTTTTCGGAATTGGGGTTGTACATTTTTTTCATTTCTGAAGCAATTCAGAAGAAATCAGGAAATACTTTTCCACAGGACTGTATGTTAACACCTGACCATCACACCCATATGTGCTTGTTGAACATCTCATTCCAGATGTATTCCCCCTTCGCCGTTATAATACGCGCCACTCTTCCGGGAAGGCTTTCCACTAGATTTCGGGGCGTGGCTGTGGGGATTTGTGCTCATTCGTCTACAAGCGCATTAGTGAGATCAGATACTGACGTTGGGATGATGAGGAGGTCTGGGGTGCAGTCGGCGTTCCAGTTCATCCCAAAGGTATTGAGGTCAGGGCTCTGTGCAGGACACCAGAGTTCTTCCACCTTCTTCCAACCTTAACACTCCATGTCTTCATGAAGCATGGCTGGAGCTTGGCAGGGGAGGCTGCAGGAAAATAATAGCACCTCAGTGTAACCTTGGCCTCCAAGTATGTACCTTATAATGAACGAGAATTAAACCAAGCTCCTCTTCTGTACCATTCGCTGCACTTTGTCATGTTGTAACTAAACCACATCATACGCAACACCTACAGACAAGGCTCCGAGTGTACCATTATACATCAGATACATCAGACATATTAGTCACAGGAACACTCCTACAGTTACACTGCTACAAACTGGTCAGAGCAAGCGGTGATCTAAAGTCATCATGTCAGAAGATGTCCATCACGTAGTAGAGTCATGTAGCGGTTCCTGGTTTCCTGTGACTAAAGAGAAACAGATGTTTAGCATGCAATACATAACGTACTGTATTACAGCCTATAGGAATATCGATTCAAATTTGATCATTTATATTTTCTTAAAATTGGTATTTATTTATTTTACAAATTTGTTTAACATATTCTGATAATTACAACGTATTATAAGTTTTATTTTATTCTTTGAATTTTACCGTACTTATCTGATAAATCGGATACGCGTGTCGCTCCTTTACCGTTACCGCGGTGCAATCAGATACGCGTGTCACTCGATTACCGTTATTGGCGTGGACTCAGATACACGTGTCGCTCTATTACCGTTACTGGCATGGAATCAAGATACACGTGTCGCTTGATTATTGTTATTGGCATGGAATCAAGATACACGTGTCGCTCGATTATTGTTGTTGGCATGGAATCAAGATACACGTGTCGCTCGATTACCGTTATTGGCATGGAATTAGATACATGTGTCGCTCTATTACCGTTACCGGCGTGTAATCGGCTACACGTGTCGCTCTATTACCGTTACCGGCGTGTAATCGGCTACACGTGTCGCTCGATTACCGTTACCGGCGTGTAATCGGCTACACGTGTCGCTCGATTACCGTTACCGGCGTGTAATCGGCTACACGTGTCGCTCGATTACCGTTACCGGCGTGTAATCGGCTACACGTGTCGCTCGATTACCGTTACCGGCGTGTAATCGGCTACACGTGTCGCTCGATTACCGTTACCGGCGTGTAATCGGCTACACGTGTCGCTCGATTACCGTTACCGGCGTGTAATCGGCTACACGTGTCGCTCGATTACCGTTACCGGCGTGTAATCGGCTACACGTGTCGCTCGATTACCGTTACCGGCGTGTAATCGGCTACACGTGTCGCTCGATTACCGTTACCGGCGTGTAATCGGGTACACGTGACTCTCTATTACCGTTACCGGCGTGTAATCGGGTACACGTGTCGCTCGATTACCGTTACCGGCGTGTAATCGGGTACACGTGACTCTCTATTACCATTACTGGCGTGTAATCGGGTACACGTGACTCTCTATTACCATTACTGGCGTGTAATCGGCTACACGTGTCGCTCGATTACCGTTACCGGCGTGTAATCGGGTACACGTGACTCTCTATTACCGTTACCGGCGTGTAATCGGCTACACGTGTCGCTCGATTACCGTTACCGGCGTGTAATCGGGTACACGTGACTCTCTATTACCGTTACCGGCGTGTAATCGGGTACACGTGTCGCTCGATTACCGTTACCGGCGTGTAATCGGGTACACGTGACTCTCTATTACCATTACTGGCGTGTAATCGGGTACACGTGACTCTCTATTACCGTTACCGGCGTGTAATCGGCTACACGTGTCGCTCGATTACCGTTACCGGCGTGTAATCGGGTACACGTGACTCTCTATTACCGTTACCTGCGTGTAATCGGGTACACGTGACTCTCTATTACCGTTACCGGCGTGTAATCGGGTACACGTGACTCTCTATTACCGTTACCGGCGTGTAATCAGGTACACGTGACGCTCTATTACCGTTACCGGCGTGTAATCGGGTACACGTGACTCTCTATTACCGTTACCCTCGTGTAATCAGGTACACGTGACTCTCTATTACCGTTACCGGCGTGTAATCAGTTACACATGACTCTCTATTACCTTTACCGGTGTGTAATCAGGTACACATGACTATGACTGTTATTAGTGTGTAATTATCACTCATGAATGATGGCTTTGTAGTTATTCCAGGGTTTGTGTTTATCTCTGCCTCTGTGTTCTATTTTTGACTCCTCCTACAGCTCTCTCGCACCTTTTCTGTCATATTCGCTCTTCAGCAGCTTTATCTCTTCGCTCCAATACAAATCGATATGATTCACAGTAAAAATACGCTCGGTGAGCTACAACACAGCCCTTTAACCTTAAATCAGACAATTCATGCAGGGTTGTGTTTCGCAGCCCAACACGGCCTTATGAGAAACTCAAAGTTGACGAATTAGTTACTAATAACAAATAACTAATCCATACAGGCTATACGAGCCGTGTCGCAGTCAAGTACAATAAAAGGTGTGTGTTACCCATCATGCAACAGTACCTGTGGAAGTAGGAGTAGTTCTCTGGAGGTTGTATAAACACTCATAAAGGGATTTTTCTCATATGAACCTTAGGACATACATAATGAGATATGGATTGTCAATTATTGTAAACACAACACCACCAAGTGTGTTCATGGTCTTTGATGGTAAAATGCAGCACCGGTTATCAGTGTAATTATGCATTGTATACTTGCTTTTTTTGTTGTTTTTGTTTTTTTACAGCTTTTTTCATTTATAAACACACAAACAGCTTTAGCATTAAATGACCAAACGACCAGCAGGAATTTCAAGATGTTCACACAGGATTTTGTGCTGGTATAAAGTCGTTTCACACAATAATAGCATCAATATACCACACGTTCTGAGAAGCTTGGTGTTCTTCACGGACGTATGATAAACACCGTATGGAATCAAAATGGCTCCACGTTACGGCCCCATAAACGCGTGGAATATAAGCATGAATAAGTGATGAGCTGGATCTGTGTCTCAGGCAGGCCTCCTTTCTTCATTTCTTACCCCAAAAATATATATATTTGACCAACAAATAAACATTCCTGACCCTGCATTCACACTAGCAAAGCTAGTCATTTTCTATGAACGTATGCAGCACCGAGCCACGATTTCAGTGACGAAAGTTTTTTTTTTTTTTTATTGATATTTTCCTTGATTCTATGCAAATTAGATACGACATGGTAAAGAAATAAATCCCAACGATTGTCCTGATTGATTCCTCAGACCAATCGTATCGCGCGCGTGGTCCGACGTGTCTTCGGTTCCCCGTTCGACCGTAATTCCCAGCTGCGTTCGGTTCCCATTTACGGTTTGACGCACAAAAATGCGATACGAGTTGGATCTTTTCCTGTCGTACGCGACCGTTCGTTAAAAAGCACGGATAAAAATAACGCTTGGAAGGAAGTAGTGGAGAGAGAGAGAGAGAGAGAGAGAGAGAGAGAGAGAGAGAGAGAGAGAGAGATCGCTGGTGCCTCTGGTGAGTGGGTGTGGACAGTGGACAGGACACGCCCACAAGAGTCACGAGTGACTCGTTACTTGCTAGTGTGAATGGTCGGGTGATCATTCTTTCTTAATCCCGTTCGTTTGAAAGCGGAAAAG
>NC_071259.1:30587219-30689719 GCF_023375685.1 Ictalurus furcatus | reverse complement strand
TTCGAATATTTTGAGGTACAGGATGTTTGATTTCCGTGAGCATCGAGATCAAAACAAAAAAAAGGCTTGAAATATTTCACTTTACGTGTAATGAATCCAGAATATACCAAAGTTCCACTGTTTGAATGAAATTACGGGGGAAAAAAAATATATTTACTTTTCAACGAAATTCTACATTTTTTGAGATGCACCTGTATATGAGAGAAAGAGGAATGTTTTGAGGTCTTTTCCACAGACAAGTTACCGGGACAGGTTCCAGAGCTGCTGCCTATTCTACTACTGACTAATCGCACTACTGACTGGAAAAGAGTCGGCTCTTGGTTGGAGAAACGAGCTCGGATCGAGCACCAAAACGCTGCTGGTGTGAAACTACAAGAATAGATATAGTGTTAGTGTTGGGGTTAGGTAAGAAACTACATCATACGTGACGAGTCTTTCATCTGCCACACCTTATCCAAGCCTGCGTCCCTGTGCACGTTATACAAAAGGGAATAGAGCAAAATATGTTCTGAACAAGTTCACTGGTTCCCTGAAAGGGCGTCGGCTTTAACCCCAACACTGTGCCGGTGGAAAAGGAGTCAGTGCATTGGAGTGAAAGAGGCAGTCTAATCGTGTGTTTAAAAAATAAATAAATAAATAAAAAGAGAGAGAGAGAGAGAGAAATAAAGACAGAGAGACAGGAGCACATAGAAAGACAAACAAAAAGCAAGACTGAAAGAGAGAGAGAGAGAAACAGAGACCGAGAGGGCACGTGTAAGACGAATTGAGAGAGCGAGAGAGAGACAGAGACATAGGGCTAGAGAGAGATGGAGAGAAAGAGACAGACAGACAGATAGAGAGAGAGACAGACAAAAAGAGACAGCAAGAGACAAAAAGAGAAAGCATGAAAGAGAGAGGGAGACAAAGAAAGGCAGAGAGAGGGAGAGATAGAGACACAGCTAGAGAGAGATGGGGAGAGAGACAGAGAGAGACAAAAATTAGAGACAGATGAAGAGTGATAGGGAAAGATAGAGATGGATGAAGAAAAGGGCAGAGAGAGAGAGAGAGAGACAGAGAAACAGAGAGATGATAGAGAGCAAGTGAGAGAGAGAGAAAGAGCTAGAGACAGATGGAGAGAGAGAGAGAGAGAGAGACAGACAGACAGAGAGAGAGAGACAAATATACATCTGAGTGAATCAATCACACACCTGGGCTTTGGTCTGCTGCTGTGCTTTGTCCCGGTTGCTCGGTTGCGGCGTATCACTGGGGATGGGGCCGATGGGTGTGGGCTGGGGGAAAGAGAGAGAGAGAGAGAGAGAGAGAGAGAGAGAGAGAGAGAGAGAGAGATAGATCACACCTCTAATCCACAAATACATCTGCTTCGCGTGGGAAAGCAACAGAAAGTGAGAAATGCTTGTGCTGTGGTGTCACTCAGAGGACAGGAGACTGCATACAGGAAGTGGTGGAGAGAGAGCCAGAGAGCGAGAGAGCAACAGAGCGGTTAAAAGTGCAAAACTGAAACTCACAAGAGGCTTGCCAACCCAGTCGTACTCATAATCAAAGATGTAGCCGTTTCGGTCAAACAGGTCAGTGAAGAGCTTCCTCAGGTACTCGTAGTCAGGCTTCTCGAAGAAGTCCAGCCTCCGGACGTAGCGCAGGTACGTCGCTAACTCCTCTGCATGAATTACAAGAGCGTATTTTAAATGATGGTTTATTCAACGTGCAGTTTGTTTATAAAACTACTTCGGGTATAAAATAGGTACGTCTCGGCGAACCTGGGAAACTCTCGCAGAGCACTTCGATCGGTGTCGCTCGCTTGGTGTCTCCGATTTTCTGATAGCGCTCCTTCAGCGTGTCGGCCTGCACGACACGCAACGTCCCACAGAGTTTTAATCAACAAGTACCTTTCTGACAACAAATATATTCATCAAACTCGAACACAAAAAAACATACAGAAAGGATGGATCAACAAATGAGAAATTAACAGAAAACCACCGCAAACAATAACCTAAGGTTTCCTTCAGTGTCCGTTCAACACGGGAAACACACGTGAAGCCTGCGACGTGAGAACAGCAGCACGTACGAAATCACTAGGTTTTAAGAAATTTAATTTTTTACATTTAACGACCTATCAAAATCCTCATCATCAGAATACATATTTTAAATGGAGAAAAGAATTATGGAACAGCAATTCTGAGAGAGAGAGAGAGAGAGAAAGAAAGAAAGAAAGAAAGAGAGAAAGAGAAAGAAAGAGAGACAAAGAGAGAAAGAAAGAGAGAGAAAGAAAGAGAGAAAGAAAGAAAGAGAAAGAGAGAGAGAGAAAGAAAGAGAAAGAGATAGATAGATGTCATAAAATGAATAGGTAATTATGATAAAATAGTAATAATTAATTGGGTAAAGCAAGGAACGGTAGCTCGGTTGGTGGGGGGGACGACCCCATTCATATTTAACAAAATATTTAGAAAATAAATAATAATAAAAAAACAAATAAATAAATGTTAAATGATGCAACAAATAAAATGCTAAAGTAATTAAGACTAAATAGTAAAATAGTGATGATAATTTGGGTAAAGCAGGGAACTCTAGTTCAGGGGGGAAAAAAAAATATTAAATGCAAAATTAAATATTTATTACAAATAAATCAAAAAAGTCAAATGATGCAATGAATAAGAGCTGTTTTTTTTAAAAAAAAAAAAAAACTAACTGGGAGATGCTCGCTGTACACTCCTGGGGGAAAAAAAAAAATTAAAAAATTAAAAATGGGCCAAGCTAAAAATGGAAAAATATTAAGCTTTTAATGGTCTTAACAAACCCGTTGATGGGAAAATCGGCGAGATGTAAAGCCGTGCCCTCGACACGTCCTGTTCCAACATTTGCTCGTCTACTTTCGCTGCAGCGAACGGTTTTGGAGAAACGGGGAAAATTCACTTCAACAGTCTTTCTGTACGCTAAAATTAAAACCGCTGACGATGACTGAAGTCTTCGATGTAAAAATGCGGGTGTACCAAATTCAAATAAAAAGCGGTTTACCCACAATGCTTACACGTTCCAAGAAATCAAAAGGGAAACGCTATCCCCTACTAAGCGACTTCATCTGTGTGTTTAATTCTTGCTGATTTCCTGACCAATGATTCGTTAACGTCATTAAAAGCTAGATAATTGCACAGTTTGGGTTCGGCCCGGTTTTTCGCCCGGGCAGGAAAGTCAACGTAAAACGCTAAAAGCTGCAAAAACCCTTTCTGTTGACGGATCTTATGGGTGCGTACTTTAAGGAGGGCCTTTAGTGTGTCTATAATCCTCTTAAAAATGGTGTGGTCGTTAAAATTTGACACGGCGCGTTTTATATCACGATGCCATCGTCAATATCGTGGATCAACTCGGTCATGAAGCATTTTCTCATGACATGGAGTCACTGCAGCAGATAAATCCTGAGATAAGCCCATGCTTAGCATATCGAAGGCGTAGATAACGATGTAGGTGTACGTGTGTGTGTGTGTGTGTGTGTGTGTGTGTGTGTGTAAAACAATGAGGTCACACAAATAAGAGATAGGGTAGTGCGTGTTTACCTTTAACCCCTGCCAGGGCAAGCTGCCTCGTAAAAAGTACATGAACATGTGTCCCAGTGCTTCCAGATCGTCTCGCCTGCTTTGCTCTGTGGACCAGAACAAGCGCAAACTCAAACAACATGCTTTTATTTTTATTTCTACTTTAACTCCGATCTCATTTACCACTCAAGGCATGTACGTACAAGCTTTGTTTGAATTATTTATTTCTTTTTGACACACCGTGCTAAACCTACGTTCACACTAAAGCGTGACGAGTCACTTGTGACGCTTCTAGGTCGTCTACGGTGGGCGTGGCCTGACCAGCATATATATATATATATATATTTTTTTTTTAAAGCTCCAATGAGAAACAATTGTGGCCTAAGCCCACTATACAAGTCATAATCATCACTTCCGTACAAAACGTATTGAAGTTTTCGGATTCGAACTAGCGTCACGGTCCAATTAGCAAAGCGAGCACCTGTTCTAGCTACGCCCACTCCCAGAGACGCCGACCATCTCTGCTACGTCCTCCTTCCGAGCTTTATTTTTCTTCGTAACGTTTCTATAAACGTTTCATTCGTATATTTTGTATACAACAGGATGAAGATGAAACCAAAAAGGTTGCACATTTCCTTAGGAAACGTCGGTCCACACGCGCCGTAGGATCGAGGAATCCTTTCCTGTGTCATACCTACGTCTTGAGCTCAACCCAATCTCGTCCCAAATGGTGCGTTTCTTTGAATCCGCCGCTCGGCGTTGCGCGCGTACGTAACAAACGAACGTTCTCGCGCTGCTTAGAGTGAACGTAGGGTTAACGTCCTGTAAGAGGAAAGCGTGAACAGGCCACACCTTTGCCCAGGTGCGTGTTGATGCTCATGTAGCGGGCCGTGCCCGTGAGGCTCTTGTGTTCCCGGTACGGGATGTGTTTTTTGGTCTCTGGGTCGATGTACTCTTTGGCAAGCCCAAAGTCGATGATGTGGATTGTGTGCTGCCGCTTACTGCCCGGCCGCCCAACCAGGAAGTTCTCCGGCTTCACGTCTCGATATATCAAGCTCCTGGTGTGGACGTACTCCATGCGCGTGATCTGAGAAAGACGAGAAAAAGTGAACAATACTTCCTCGACGATATAATACAGATCGGTTCGAAGCGCCTTGATGTAATTTCACTGAAAGAGGAAGTCAGGGCGGGACATAACGAGTGGCTCCTCCCTGTTTTTTTTTGTTTGTTTGTTTGTTTTTTTTAAATAGCCAATAGCGTTTAGCTTACCTCACAGCCCCGGGCTAAGCCGTACTCGACGGTTAGTACTATGAATATTAATAATTTTGTGGGCGGGACACTTCAATTCACAATTCTAGACAGCGCATTCGTACTAAAATAAATAAATAAAAACCGACAAAACTGATTTCATGGGGACTTTGAGGCTTTCGGTCTCCTTTACTGTTCGCTTGCCACACAGAACTCAGGCCAGCACGATAGTAGCGAAACGTCGACACGGTTACCATGGTAACAACCCACAGTGACCGTTAACAAGCCGGTTAAAACAAAAACGTTCAATTTATACGATTTACTTCATGCAATTCATAGCGAGACAGTAGTGAATGTGATATATAATCTTACATGAATACATTTACTGTATTAATCATTTCCTGCCTCTGTAGGTTACAGACTCACCAGCTGTATGGCTATCATGAGGACGGTCTTCAGGGAGAAAGTGCGGTCGCAGAGGTCGAACAGATCTTCCAGGCTGGGGCCGAGAAGCTCCAGGACCATGGCGTTGTACTTCCCGCACGGCCCGAAATAAAACACCTGAGGAATCCCTTCTGCAGGAAACAAACAAACAAAAACACAAGACACCTGTAGATCACGTCAGCTTCATACTTACACCTGAAACTCAACCGAGCCAAGCGCACAGAGATCGAGATTCATTAATATACATTACGAGCGCAATTTTCCCCATTCGCTCTGGTTCTCTCTTTCTCTCTCTCAATGTGTGTGTTGATCCTCAGCGCCTCAGGTTGCACTACAGGTGTTTTCGATTAAGCGGCACATGTGGCTTTGGAGAAAACCCGAAAAGAAAGGCTGCGTACGTCCGAGTTTCAACATTTCATCGGATTTCCTCTGGAGGGGGGTGGGGGGGGACGACCCCTCTCACTGCCTCACTTTACCCACGTACTGTCTTTACAGGGAGATCGTAAAGGAGCGCAACCTTACACACCGACCACTGGTATAAAGCCTCACTTCTTTATACATTAGCATACGTCATGATTGATGTGTCCTGAAAACAAATTCATAATCCAGTAACGTGAACGTGATCGCAGTGTGTGTGTGTGGTCAGATTCAGGAGTTAAAAACGTGCTCGTGCTGGTTTTAAATGGATATTTTATTCATATTTCGGTTGGATACTCTGCTGAAAAATGAATCCGGTTCTAATCAAGCGAGCTGTGATTGAATTTATATTAATTATCGTCAATTAATAAGAATCGCTATTGAGGCGTGCTGCTCATTCCTCGTCTACGGTGCCAGTAGATGAGGAGATAACGGAAGGATCAGACCTGTGTCGTTCCGACAAAACGGATGTGCACACACACACGTTCCAGCACTTCAGCCCGGCGATGATGGATGTGCCCACAGCAGTGAGTCATCAAGGCCCAAACCTGGAGTCTGAGCACAGCATGAACTCGGAAAGGGGCAGGAAGTAAACCGGAAACCTCACGCTGCGCAATAGTTCCTCTTCCTGGCCGCGCAGCTCAGCACATCACATCACCGCCGCTCAGACTCGATAAACGCGAACCGGGACTGGCCGAGCGCGATAATTATAAACGAGCCGAACACGTCTGAGCTCCATCTTGATACTTTGATGGCGCTAGACAATCCAGGGACCTGTAATGAACAGTCATTATGTAGGTAGTCATTTCCTTTCAGGAGACTTTGAGCCTCAACCCACACTCACCCCGCAGTCTGCAGAAAATCTATGTTTAAAAAAAAAAACACACACACAAACACACACAAGCGCACTTTTATAGTCTTTCTCTTCACCATTTCTTCCACGTTCGGAAACTTTCCAGAAAAGAAAGCAAAACAATTGGACCCATTGCGTCACAAACAATCTCTCTCTCTGTGTTTCTCTCTCTCTCTCTCAGGCCACAGCAAGAGGCACAATGGGAAGCCAAAGTGCAGGTCTAAGCGAGCCTGTGAATTAAACATTGAGCACGACATGAGAGCGCACACACACACACACACACACACCGCTCAAAGCTTCCAGCGTCCATTAGCCTGTACAATACTGAGAAAAGGCTGAAACATGATCGCAGTGAGACAGCGGCAACGCGAAACATCCGCACATGTTGCTGAGAGTTTTCAGAGAAGCAACACACACACACACACACTAACAGGGCCTCAATCAAAAACCCTAAACAGCCATTAAACGTTTAAACCGAGCCATTTTGACTGAAACCTTATGTAGAACACGGTGACTAAAAGCTCAAGCGTTCAATAAGGGACACAGAAGGTTTGCGCAGAAGAAAACACAAGCGTAGGGATCGCGTGTAGTTACACCCGTCACACCCGAGCAGCGTCGGACCAGCGCAGCGTGAGGAAGAGACGGCGGTCATGGAGACGTTCCCGAGGCTGTGTGTAAGGGACACTAATTGGCTGGAATTAGTGGTCATGGGTGTTGTGGAGGAGATTAAGGTTGGTGTTTTAGCGTTTGGGAAAGAGTGGGGTGGAAATGGATGACGTATACGACTCGATTATAGGTCATCGAATCAAGCCCCAGCACCGCCAAGCGGCCACTGTTGGGCCCTTGAGCAAGGCCCTCAACCCTCTCTGCCCCAAGGGCGCGGTATCGGGCCGGACCCTGTGCTCTGACCCAAACCTAACAAGCTGGGATAAGCAAAGAAAAAAAATGTCACTGTGCTGTAATGAGTACGTGATAAACAAAGGCTTCTTCGAAATTCGTCGAGCTGAAAAACGTGCACGTTTTGCCAACAAAAAGAAAAATTAAATTAGAGATTACACCAACACTTAAGTACTCTTTCTGTCTGTCTAAACTGATACAGGAAATACCTTTTGCTTTTTTTTTTTTTTAATCTAACTGGAAAAAAATACCTTAAACAACTGTCACCTCCACTATTTCAACCTGCCATGCAAAGCAGCTTGAACCCTTCTTCAGTGTTCCTAGCCCCACCCCCAGCTGCTCAGCTCCACCCCTTTTCCCTAAGGGCTTCGGTTTCAGCAGACGTTGGGAGGTCTCATCGTGCTTCGTGCGCAGACGATGTTCGACTGGCTTTCGCGCGCAACATGGCGTAAACGCGCATCGTGAGGACGAACGTACACGGTAAGCGACCGAGCCCAGGATCGGTCGTTACAAACAAGGCGTGTCCAAGCCGATTCGGTCCGAACTGGATGACTTTGAGGAGCGGAAATTGTCGTCTTATATTCGTGGGTATTGCTGTGAATTTATTTATTTATTTATTTATTTATTTTACAGCGCCACCTGCAGTACTGGAGCACTCCTACTCGTACGGTCCAACAGGAAAACGCAGAGAGTACACGCTGGCTTGCAAATCTTTCTGATCGTTTCCAGAGAAGTTAGCTAGCTAGCTAAACTGCTGCGTTCTTATCGTAGTTCCTACTACGTACCGTTTGCTCAAGCTAGCTAGCAAAATCTGAGATTTCGTTAACCCACCGTGAGAGAGCTGTACACTTTATGTGTAAGCAAAATGCCCTGCTGCCTTCGCGAACACAGTTGTAGCCTGTTATAGGATACATAAATGAAAATGAATGTCATTCTGGGTAATATTAGCCTGTTTAAAATGACGCCGAGTCGGTTCTATGTCCGTTTCCCTTCCCGAAACGGGTGATCGACATCTGTCGAGGATTACCGCCGATCACGTTAGTCACGGTTCGGATCCGATTACGACGCTATATAGGAGAAATCCTTCCCCGTGCGCTCCAAAGCTGGTTAGTGGACGAGTGTTGAGAGAAATTACAGTCTCCATGTTTTTGTTATCTTTGTGCGTAGAACCTATAGGAAACCTCATCTTGGGGCGGTTAAAAAAAAAAAAAACGCTTAAACGCCAACAAACGTGACCCTGCCGCGATCCTTTCCCCGCTGCTGAAGGATCTCGGCAGATGGAGGCTGGAGCGGCTCCAGCGGCGTGCCATCGTGGTGGATATTCGATAATGGCGAGCGGGTTTGCGAAGAGCTGTAGCTATAAATACTGCAGGAGAGCCCTGTTGGCCTGCACTCCACACGCTCTTAACAGCTGGCGGTCTCTCTCGGCCTCGCTCCGGATCCCGTGAATGAGATCGCTGTACTGCAGTTGTGTGTCAGAGCAATTCTTCTGTGTGTGTGTGTGTGTGTGTGTGTCTGTGTGTATGAGAGAGAGAGAGAGTTTTTCCCTTTAAAGCCAACCTCCATGTCCAGGGCGTTGATCTTGGACCAGACAGCTCCTCCGTTTTTTTTACACACACAAACACACACACACACACACACACACACACACACACACACACACACACAGGGCGAATCCGGACTTCGCGAGCCCTTCATACAGACAGATAGATAACCTCTAGCCCTGTTTTTCTGTGCTGTCTCTTATCAGAGAGGTAGCATCGCCACATCAGAAACATCAGTGCTCACCACCCACGTGATTCTCACAGCACGCAGGCCGAGAGGGGAAAAAACCTTAAAGCCACACCCGGAAGACACCGTGTATAAAGAGCGTCTGTCCGGCTGTGAGTAAAATTCGAGACGGAGTTCTTACCTGAGCTTCCCAACTGTTTATAAAATCTGTACTCCAAGTGAAGCTGCGGTGCCCTGGACTTAATCGGTTCCTGAAAAACAAAAAACAAACAAATAACGAAACATTAAATCATAAAAAGGATTTTTTTTTTTAAATAATATATTTTTTTAAAAACACATCATCATTCACTAGATCTGTACAATTAATAGTTTAATCACAATGATTTCTGACGTCGCCGGTTAATTCTCAGCGCTGATTGGTCAGAAGGTGTTGAGTAATCTTCGCCAACAGCAACAGTTTATATTAACGTGCTCGATTAGATCATATTAACAGTTTATATTAACGCTCACGCAGCGGTCTGAGCTGTAACTTTATGTTTCTTCAGGACAGAGGAGTTTACGTTGACTGTGCCGGTTCTCGCTAACGTGACAAGCTACAGGGTTAAATTAACTTCAAGAAAGAGTGGGATGGAGAGAGAGAGAGAGAGAGAGAGAGAGAGAGAGAAAGGTGTTTCTACTATAACGCAAGCGATAACAGGAAGTAACATGTTATTCGGAAGTTCGAACGGCTCGTGGCTTTGTGACGGGCGTTGGGTTTTTTTTCCCCCCACGGTAATAACTAGCGGGTACGGCTTAGCTCGGGCTGTGAGGTAAGCTAAATGCTACTGGATGTTGGAAAAGGGGGAGGGGCCACTTGATATGTTCTGCCGTGACTTCCTGTTTCGGTGGAAATTATGTCCGACACGTCGGATAACGCTGCACGTTTCGAGGCACTTTAATTAGTAAACAAAAAAATGAAATATAGTGGTCGTTGTAAAACTGTGGTATAAGAGGAAGAAAACACTTCGAACATGCTGTTATAGGAAAACAAAGCAACTTCCTGGTGCTGACAGTAACGCCGCTTAACATGAGGCCATGTCGGTGATTAAGTTCCACATTGGTGTTTGACTCGATCATGAGCTTCATGCCTTTTTAGGTGCATCCATCCACCCATCCATCCATCCATCTATGCATCTATCCATCTATCCATCCATCCATGACTCTATGCATCCATCCATCTATGCCTCTATGCATCCATCATCAATCTATGCATCTATCCATCCATCCATCCATCCATCCTCCACCATCCATCCATCCATCTATGCATCTATCCATCCATCCATGCATCTATCATCCATCCATGCATCTATCCATCCATCCATCCATCATCCATCCATCCATCCATGCATCTATCAAGCCATCCATGCATCCATCCATCATCCATCTATGCACCTATCCATCCATGCACCTATCCATCCATGCACCTATCCATCCATCCGTCCATGCCTCCATCCATCCATCCATCCATCTATGCATCCATCCATCCATGCATCCATCTCTCTTTCATTATATATAAAACTTTTATAAACACGGTCTTTCTTTTTAAATAAAAGGAAACACTACAGCCAGCATGATGCGTCCATTCCGACGGTATTCATCATTATGCTTTACAGCAGAAGGAAAGATAAAGAAAGAACAAGTCATCCTCTTTATCCGAAGCAGAGTAGAGCTGAAAAACGTTACACGTGGTTTTTTTTGGGGTTTTTTTTTTTTTTTTTTTTTTTTTGCAAACACATCTTGCAGGAAGTTTCTCAAACAGACGGAGTGTTTCCGTCCGTTCATTTTCACACGCTCTAGACAGTCAGTTCTCAGGCCGGTGTTTAAGGAAACATCACACGGTTTCCACATCGGCCCCTGAGTGGATGTTGCCGTCCTACATCGAGAGGCCGGAACGAATAAAAGATGTTCGGGAGGATAGACGGAAATCCTGAGGAGCGATACTGATATCGTTTAACAGGCCGCGTGCTGGGCGGTGACGTCGGCGGGGCGAGCGAATACAGCTCCAGAGCTCTGATTAAATCAATACGAGCACATTAATGTCAAACACGCTGGCAGACAGGAAGTGACTCACACACCGCTGTGTCAAAGCTCTAATGGATCAACAGCGGTGACGGTGCTGGTGGCCTCCCTTTATTTGTCTCAGAACACTAAAATAAATAAATAAATAAATAAAGCTTGGAAAGCGTTCCAGCGGTTAAAGGGGTGCATCACGAAGCTGCTTCTAGCAGCTGCACTGCGTCTCGGGTTACACAGGGTCGACTGCTCGGCCCCCGATATTTTGAGACGGAGATATTTTGAGAACGTCTTTTCGCAAAATCTCTTACATCATCAGTGTTTATCACTTTGTCGTCAGAAACTGAAAGAAAGAGTATGTCTGAGGGGGAAAAGATTTTTTTTTTATAAAAAGAAGAAAATGATCTCACTTTTTTGGTTTCCAGTAAGGCTGGGAAATACAGTTGCAATCAAAATGATCCCCGCCCCCCCCCCAGGTTTATTGTCAAAATGGACAGACTTTCAGCTGTTGAACAAATCAAACGAAAGCATCGAAATAGTTTAAGACAACGAATGCTTCAAGCGGTTTCCCCAAATTCAACTGAAAATACAACTTATAATGACTTCTCCAGTTTCCCAATTATTCACCCCCTTCATGACGAGCTTCAGTACTCTGTAGAGCGTCCTGTTGCACACGAGAAGCTCCTGGCGGCGTTCCTGAGGAATCTTCACCCGTTCCTCATGAGCGACGGCCTCCAGTTCAGTAATATTCTAGGGTTTGCGTGCTGCATCCGCCTTCTTCAAATCCCACCGGAGATTTTCTACGCGGTTCGAGTCGGGTGACTGATCGTTGCGGCGAAAAAACGCTCGATTTCGCCGCGACTTCTTAATTTTTCAAAACGAGTCTCAACTTTGAGGCTTTTGTGCGTTATTTATTTATTTATTTATTTGCGGAAAACTACTTGAATTGGCGAAATCGCAATTTCGAAATCGTCTTTCGCAGAGATCGATGGAAAACGAGACCTTTGAGCTGTACTCGTGTCCAACAGGTGAATCGAAGAGGACGTCGGCTGATTATTTCGAAAAATTGCAATCTGCTCAGAATGTTGATTTTGATCGTCGAGTTGATTTTGCGTTCATTTCTGCGATGGCGAAATCCCGTATGACGGCCTGATCTGAAGCAGCCGACCAGCTGATCCGATTTTTTAAAATTTTGTCCTGAATCTTTATAAAAAAAAAAAAACCCACAGAGAAAATTCAGAATATTCTGAAACAGAAATTTAACACCCTTTCAGCGTCCATTGTTGATTTAGTTATTTTTTTGCTGCTGTAGCCTGGAAGTAAACCTACACATTGTGATGATGCGTATCGAGTATCACAGAAACGGCTTGGTACGGTATTTTGGTCGCGTCGCCCTGCCCTCGTTTCCACACACTAGACCACTAGCGCACTGGGGCTTTTACTTACATGGCTCGGTTAGCAAATACATTCATTCGTTAACTGTATCCGTCCCGGAGCGTGATTAGTCCATCATAAACAGCAGCTACGTTTACACGTAACATAATTCAACACTAATAAACGGATTTGTCCCGGCACGCATACAATTCAAACCCAGGAAACGAACCGAAGCCTGTGTTCATTTAACAATAGTGAAATAATGTTTAATAACACAGCAAAAAATCTCTCGGGTGGGGGTGTGGGTGTGTGTGTGTGTGTGTGTGTGAGAGAGAGAGAGACACACACCCGTGCTCACGCTCAGACCGAACCTTAAACAGGATTATAATCACAGCCCAGTAATTTACCCCAAGGCGAGGCTTAAACCCTTACACGCTAAAATAAGCTCCGCCCCACCTCCAGGGTCAGGAGGGTTACTTTAAAATAATGTATTCCTTTACAAATGACATCCTAAAAAATGTCATCAGTAACGTAACCCAAGTATGACAACATGAAAGTAACGCAACGGGTGGGGGGGGGTTGCCACATGTTACTGCCCAGACCCACCTCACCTCCACTCTACCCTGACTGACTGACCTCTGACCTTTTCCCGAATCCAGTGTTCCCTTTATGTGACCAAGCAGAGTGTGTCGCTCTTTCAGGACGAGTTTAAGCCGTATGAAAAGACGAGGGAGAAGTGTAGCACAGACGCACAGGACTGGTTGTGTGTGTGGATTTGTTGTTTGTTTTTGCTGAGGTTTCCTACGGCCAGGTGATGAGTCACTCCTGCTGACCGGAGCGGCACCCGAACAGAACCTGATCCACGGCTTTACATGATGACCATCAGCATGTTTTATTAAAATCACCAAGCGTGCACTTTGTGCTCCGGCGCTTAGCTCAGCTTTGTGCTTTTATCCGTCTTACAAGGGCAAAACGGCGTCCAGACGACAGGGACGTCCACATATTTACACAAGACACTACCCCAATGTTTTAATAGATAACAGTGAACTTTCCAGAAAAACTCAATTCACAGCGCCTATTAAAAAAAGGTGCAACGGTCAACATTTGAATATTTTTCAGTTCCTACTAACACAGACGATGTGGAAAATTATGCAGAAATGATGGCGGTTTGAGGCGTCGTCTTATTCTGTAGCTGGATAAATAACCCCGTGTGGAAACCCGGAACGTTGGTTTATAATCGGACGTGACCTCTTGTCCGTCATTTTACAGACACGCCCCCGACGCCTCTTCACGCTGCTGTATGAGGAGTAACGTCACGTTTATAGAGTTGAACCACCGTAAGTATTGTGGGCGGCGCTTTGTGGACGTGGGTGGAAATGGGGGCGGGCTGTATGTGTTGTTACTATAGAAACTAGAACGAGCGTGTTAATATAAACCCGTGATTTGACGTGCACCCGGAAAAGCGGTCTTTTCAAGTCACATGTTCACACAGAGAACCGTAAAAGGGCGCTCGGTTAAGATGTTACTGTAACCCTGTATAACTCCAGTGACTCACCGTGACACAGGGAAGCTGTACGTCACACAGAAAGATACTGCTTACTATAAATAGCATTTACAGCGCTAACGCCGCTCCACCCCACAGTGCAAAGTTTAGTAATAAGTGCTGAATCACGATGAGAGCAGCACGTTCGACTTCTGAATTCCGGCGTCCAGCGTTTTCCCGGCGCTCGCCGGGATTTAAACGATATGTAAAGAGTTCATCGTAGACCGGCTTTTCCGTGACGTTTCAGAAACTTTGCATGAAGTTAGACTTTTCTCAACTTTGTCACGCCGCCGGACACGCCCACATCTAGCCGCCAACTGTCACCGTCGCTCGTGTCGAACGGTCTCCGGTCGCTCCGTCACTGCGAGTTGTGTAACATACACGAGAACACGCCTGAACTCACGCTGGTGTACGCCGATGTTTTTGCGACAAAATAATAGTAATAAAATTACTATTATAAAATAAAATAAAATAAAATCAGAAAGCTGTCCGTCACGTCAGCGCCTCGTCTCCGACATCCGATATCCGATTGGCTGGCGTGGAAAGTCTAACCTAGTCATCTAACCTTCTATCGTTCTACACATCTGACATCGTAGAGGAGAAAATCAATAAAGAGATGGACACAGAGAGGAACAGAGAGAGAGACAGAGAGAGAGAGAGAGAGAGAGAGAGAGAGAGAGAGAGAGAGAGAGATGGACAGAGGGAGAGACAGAGAGAGACAGACAGAGAGAGATACAGTGAGAGAGAGCGAGAGACGGACAGACAGACAGAGAGAGAGAGAGAGACGGACAGAGAGAGAGAGACAGCGAGAGAGAGAGAGAGACAGCGAGAGACAGAGAGACGGGCAGAGAGAGAGACAGCGAGAGACAGAGAGAGAGACAGCGAGAGACAGAGAGAGAGAGACGGACAGAGAGCGAGACAGAGCGAGAGACGGACAGAGAGAGAGACAGCGAGAGACATATGGACAGAGAGAGAGAGAGAGAGAGCGAGAGACGGAGAGAGAGCGAGAGACAGAGAGAGAGAGACGGACAGAGAAAGAGAGAGACGGACAGAGAGACGGACAGAGAGATGGACGGAGATGGACGGAGATGGACAGAGAGAGAGATGGACAGAGAGAGACAGAGCGAGAGACGGACAGAGAGAGAGACAGCGAGAGACAGATGGACAGAGAGAGAGAGAGAGAGCGAGACGGAGAGAGAGAGATGGACAGAGAGAGAGAGAGACAGCGAGAGACGGACAGAGAGATGGACAGAGAGACGGACAGAGAGACGGACAGAGAGACGGACAGAGAGACGGACAGAGAGACGGACAGAGAGAGAGAGAGAGAGACAGCGAGAGACAGAGAGAGAATGTAAGGAGTGAAAGGGATAAATTCGCACCTTTAATATCTGTATACCATGTTGATATTTCTGTAAAGCTGCTTTGAGACAATGTCTATTGTAAAAAGCGCTATACAAATAAAATAAAATTGAAATTGAAATTGAAAGACTAATGAAAGGAGAGAGGGTTTAGTAAATACTGACATTCTGTGTCTCAAGCCTGGGAGACAGCTGAGCAGGCTAATAGAGAACAAGTGTAGGATCACCCACCCACCCACCCACCCCCACACACACACAAACACACACAAACACACACAAACACACACACACACACACACACACACACACACACACACACACACACACACAGTTTCCTGTCGTCCACCGCACTCTGTCTCTCACTATGACAACGAACTCAAACTTGATGAGAAGTGGAAAACAAAGACGACCTTTTAGTCGTGTTTCTCTCTCTGACCCTGACTGTGCCGCTTTTCTTCCTTATTTCACATACGTGTGTGTGTGTGTGTGTGTGTGTGTGTGTGAGAGAGAGAAAGAGACACTGGCTCGTATGTGTTAGATGATCGTGACGCCGAGTTCCTGCTGCAGCGATCTCACAGCGTCTTCAAGGTTCCGATCTAAACGGCGCGCGATACAAACGCAGGTGCAGCTGCTGCGAAACCGGATGACGAGCACTGCGCTCAGGAAATGACATCAGCGTCTCCAAACTTTACCCAGCACCCTAAAGAAACGCCGCTGATGGAAAAGTACATCAGCTCGGGCTTCGCGCCGTTCTGGCAGCTCCGGACGCGAGAGAGGTCCAGAAGAAAGCCGACCGGTCGAGACGGACCGACCGAAACCGTGGGTCTCGTCTCCGCCCTCAAAGTCTCTGAGAATCTATTTGCGAGAACAAAACGATGCTCGATGCAGCGATTTCGCGTCCCGTTTAAATCGCCATACACCAGGTTCATCGTGGTGAATTAAAGAAGGGGGAGGGGCGGGGACCCCACCAAAATTAGGATAGCAAAATGCTCCAAAAAAAATGTACTACAGACGAGAGCTGGATTAAAGGAGACGAATCACGAACCGTAACACCCTGAACTGGAATCAAATCATGAGGCAAGCAACTAACACCAACCGCTAGTTAAAAATTTTTTTTTTTTAAAGCAGTCAATGTTTATACAAAAAAATGTGTTCTTGTGATACTGAAGTCTAACAGGCGATGTCTGCGAGTGTCGGCGAGTGTGTGCATCACAGAACGCGCTATCAGTGAAAACATCGCTCCGATGCCAAGTTCCCTGACGGCCATTTCCCACAACGCACGCCAGCTTTATACGACTCCAATAAAACTCGCCAGGCTGTAAAATCTCAAGTAGCCTTTTAAACTATACGAACTGTTAAGTAGTCGGGAAAATCAGGAGGAATGTCAGAACCCAAACCCTTAACACACACTCTCACACACACACACACACACACACACATACTCAGTGTGAATGAAGCTCACTAGATGGATATCAAATCCAGCATCTCGTTGCCTGTAGCCATGTTTAGTTTCCTGGAGATAAAACTGGATTTCTGACACCTACTTCCTTAAAGCCGGTCGTCACCGTGCTCATGTTTCACAGCACAAAAAAAAAAACAAAAAGGGAGCACTGCCAGTTTACGCCGCTTCGTCAGCAGGGATGAGCCGTTATCAGTGCTGCCCCGTGATTGGCTGATTGGATAATACGTACCACATACCAAAACATTTGTTGTTGCGAAGGTCAAACAGGTTTTTCCTTTTCACAGTCCATAATGAAGTTTGTCCTCCCCCCTTTTCAAAAATTTCTACAGACTTTGTGCTTTGTTTTTTTTTTGTTCGTTTGTTTGGCGGGAAACTACTCGAATCGGCGAAATCGCAACTGCGCGTCAGTATTTCGCAGTGGTCGTTGGTAAACGAGCTCTTTCAGCTGTACTTGTGTTCGACGCACGTTAATCGAAGAGGGCTTTGGCTGAACGCGCGTCGTGACGATGTCACGTGACGCGTCTCGGCCCGGACCTGTGGAGAATTTTGAAAACGAAAAAGTACGTAAATAAATAAATAAATAAATAAATAAAAAGTTGCCATGATTTCGCGTCAATTCCTGCGATCAGGAAATCCTACAGGGGGTTTTAGCTTGTTCAACAGTCGACGATGACTTGTGGAACTTGGGATTCATCCACCAAACATCTAAAAATAAAACACGGCATCCACAGCGTGGATATGTTTGGAGACCTTGTCTTACGTCAAAGCTCCCTCCCCCCCACACACACACACCCATACACCAATTCATTCTTGATTCCTACTCGACCCCTGAGAGGCGTGCAGGTAATTTACTGCAAGGTTTGCAATCGCCCACTAAAAGATGTTGCTGAGTACGGGAAGCTTTACCTCCATTCCTCCGAGCTCAGCGATTTACACTCGACAAGAGGAAAGAAATCAGTGAGTCACTCGAGCAGTAAACACGGTTTCTTCTGTCTATTTTACGTCTCCAAATAACACTCCGCTCACGTTTATAGCAAAACCTGCTGTCTTATAATAAGACCTGCTTGTCTACACGATAACGGAGACGTTTCGTCAAAACTACGCACCTCCCCACCCCTGAAAGAAACTGATTACACACAACAACAAAGCAGATCTATAATACAATGAAGAGGAAACTATTGCCTTGTTTTTAAAAACGCTATACGAGCAATTTCACGCAAACGTCAGACCTACCTTTGACAAAAAATAAAAGTTCAACGTGTTCAACGGGCCAGATTTAAAGTTTTCAGAAGACGTTTTTATTGTTAAACTCCGTGTGAAAAATCGGCGATTTACAGAAAGATGGAGGAACGTCCGAGAAACGCTCGCGTCGTCATAACAGCGCTGCCTTTAGAAATTTATAAAAAGGGACATACTTAGTCCGACGCTTCAGTGCTGCGTCAGGTCCGTGACGTTTTAAAGATTAAGTTTAATCCTTATCGTATAATAAATATTAACGCAAACAACTTGAAACTTTCCGTGCAAAGCTGAAAGTCTCGCAGATTTGCTCCGGATAACCGTAACGGAGTGTTGCGGACGTGACCGCACTTGAAGCTTTCGTAAAATGAAACACCCAAAACTGTATACGGTCCCATAAGGAAGACCAACTGTACGTCGATAAGTGAAATTCTGGAGGGAACGTCGGACGGCGTGGCGTGGGGACGTAATGACGGGTGCTGTTAATCACTCTATGTTCTATAACACGTAACATGAAAGGAGTATTCTAAAAGCGACTCATGTAAACACCTTAATCAGAATATTGTCTTATTCAGAATAAGGTCAATAATTAGATTCCTGCTGTCCGTGTAAACGTAGTCAGAGAGAGAGATGGACATGCGTGTGCATATGTAAACTCAACTGATCGCCTACATCCTACCTTAAAGGATGTCACACCTCTCGTGATGACGCGTTTTTCCCCTCGTTCTTTCTCTCTCTCTCTCGTTCAGCTTTTTCAAACAACTGTTTCGCACCGATCGCGTTGTTGCTTCTTTTTTTCCTCCAAATGTAGAAAACGCTAGTAATTAGTAGAGTTGATTAAAGCATAACTACTGAAGTCATTCGTACTAGCCGTTATTTTGAGACAAACTCCATCCCTCCATCCATCCATCCATCCATCCATCCTCCACACTGCTTGTCCTACGTAGGGTCGCGGTGATGCTTGAGCATATCCTTGTTTGTTTATGTAACTTGTTTTGTAACGTATGTAACTGAGCCTCGAGTACTCATTTGCCCACCACGTGCCTGCGCTCGACTTACCTCAGAAGTGTCACGTCTGACCGTGGAATCGAGGAAAAACAACTAAAACTAAAGCGGACGTTAGCGATCACGAGTTTCCGATGGATTTCCTTTCTCCAAACGGCGACCCAGACGGTCAGCGTTACAGATTCGACCGACCCGGGTCTCTATGCTAATACTGTTGTAAACCCTTTAAAGGTTTACACACACAGCGAGACAGAAGGAAAACACTCTGGGTGAACACGGTGAACTCGGGGGCAAAAATGTAACACGGTCTTTAAACAAACAGCGTTCTTTCTTAATAGCTTCCTTTTCGCTAATCACGGTTTATAAATGCGCTGCCAGAGTTTTCGTTTCCGCTCGCCATTCTGGCACGAACCTCTCGTGTGGGCGGGACTTCACGGCGATTTACTGTCGTCGGCTTGTGAAGAAGTAAGTCGTTTCCACTACAAACCAAGTACAAAGACTATAACTATACAAAGAACCGCATCCGGAACGCTCTCCAAATTTCACCACGCTGACGTCTCTACTTCCTGGTCAGGGAGAGCTGTCGATCCAAATCCCGCTAGCCGACGAGAGTAAGTTGCTGTTAAGCCCCGCCCACACGAGAGGTTTGTGCCAGAACTTTGTCGAGTGTTTTAAGCTCATTTGCATATTACACACGATAACGGTAACCTGACGGGAGGCACGTTTGACATTTGAAGCGTGGTTAAAATGGCGTCGGGATACGCAGGGTCGCCGGCTGGAGACCAGAAGAGAGAGAACAGAAGTTACGATTCCCTTACCAGTTTAATTGCCACGTATTCGTTGGTGTAGAGGTTCTTGCCAAGCCGCAGCTCTCCGAAATTCCCGCAGCCAATCTTCTTCCCCACGCGGAAGTTGGGTCCGACCATCAGGACGCCAGAGTTCCCGCCCGTGCCCCGGCTACTGTGCCCAGGCCTCCCCCCGCCTGGTTTGGACATCCTCCTTCCCTCGTCGGCGTCTGCCCTCCCACCTCTCTTATCAAAATCCATAAGCTTGTGGTACCCTGGCCTCTCCACGGTTACTCGCCGGCCATGCAAAGCAGAGAGGCGTCAAAACAAAGGCCGGGGGGGGGGGGGGGGTTATGAAGAGGGTGGGGTCAGAGATATAAATCTGTACACAAAATCAATCCAGAATGGCGTGCACACGTCTCGGTAATCCTTTACGGCTCCCCTTTTTGGGGTGTGGAGCACATTACTGCCTGACTGAGGCAGCTTGTGCTAGCATGCGCACGCATACATACACATTCACTCCCTCACTCACACGCTCACATATACACACACACGCGCGCACACACACACACGCTTCCTGCTACTGAATCCGATCGGCCAGCGCTGAACGTCCACTTCGACTCCGCATGGCTTCCTCCCAGTCATTCGACGGAAAAAACCTCCTTCATGTCCACGTCCGACAGCAGCGGCGAAGACGATGGCGAGACGTCTCGAGCGATGAAGACGGACTCGTTCTCCACTAGATATCTGCAAGACATTAAACACACACTTTAGAGGAGTAGGATTGGAGCAGGATTTGCACAGACGCATAAAGACCAGAGCGCAGACCCACCTACTACGAAGTTATACAAAATATTTAATCCGCAGACGTTACATAAACCTGATGGATAAATAAATCACCTCCGCTCGGACGCTAATCCAGCGGAGTGCTCAGGCCAGCCAGGGGAAGATATTAGGGTCGCTGATTAATACTCGCCGGAGAAAACACGCCCAACAGATTGGTAATGTTTACAAGAGAATAAAAGAGTGAAGTGAGCGAGCGCACCGTCGTGGAGGAAGAAAAAAAGAAAAAAAAAAACACGAGACGTCTAAGGGTCGGAAGCGTTTATGAGTCCGGGACGACGCGAACCGAAAACCATGTGCATAGCGGTCATGGGATTTTACAGCGTGGAACTGAAGGGTCGCAAATTACAAGCCAAGCTACGCTCGTATCGGGTTGAACAACCTGAGAGGGTCAGGGGTTCGCACAGATTTAACAAAAATAAGATCTACGGGTTATTTCCTGACGTCCTGATGACAAAACCGTGACTGATTTGTATCCAACGACTCCTACGGGTCTGAAGCGGTGAGAAATCTCAAAGCGCAAAAAAAAAAAAAAAAACAAACAAACAAACACCTTTTTCATTCAATGGTTAGAAATAAAACGTTTGGGGAAATAAAAAAATAAACAAAGACCCAAACTCGGAGAGTCGATGCTCAACAAATGACCAGATCATTTATTTATATACACACTGCAGGTCAAAAGTGTGTGGACACTCGACTGAAATGTTTCTCATGATCTTAAAAAACCTAATAATAATTAGGAAATAATAAAAATAAAGAATGAGTGTGTCTAAACTTTTGACCGGTAGCATAATATATAAACGATTCATTTAAAACATCAGATCCAGTGTTTATTTTCTCTTTCTTCTCATCAGTCCAAATCTCCAGAACACGCACTTCCACAGCACTGTGATTCGGCTCAGTTTAGCAGCTCACATCTACTCAGAAACAAAAACAAACAAACAAACAAACAAACAAACAAAAAAGCGCTGCAACCCAAAGCAGACGTCATGTTCGATTCAGTTTCCCGCAAGCGAGTCGATTCAGAGTCGACTCGCTTTCTCGCTGCGATCAAACCGTGCTAGAGTCACTAGGAACCAGAACCAGACCAGCTCACTCAGACGCTCTCGGACCGGTCGTTTTGGTCTGCACCGGAGCGCGTTCCTACCTCCGTAAAAAAAGAAAACGCACCGGGGTTCGATTCAAACTAACAGCGTGTACACTGTAGCAGTAACTGGTGCATCGTAAGCGTCAGCTTTCCTCGCTCTGTGGCTAGCCCAAAGACCCCACACAACTCACAACAGGAAATTCACATATTAGTCAGTATACATACAGTACACACCACACACACACCCCCTACCCAACCACCCCAGATTCTCGAGAACACATAAAACTTCAAACGAGGAGTGCTGCGGAACCTTTAATCAGGATTTATGTAATATTGATATTCTGATCCACCGAGTTACACCACACCGTTCAATTCTACATTCCCCATGGCGTCGATGAACAATCGGCAGCTCTGACAGTAAGCTAAATATTTAATACCGGCGGTTTTGACTGGTTTGTAATTAACGCGCATCTCTACGTCCTCCAGCAGAACCACACACGATGCCTGAAGAAAAGAAGCGAAACAGGTAATGCAGGAACTCTCCAAACTCGCGACACGGCTTCGGCTTCCTAAGAAACGATCGCCAGCCGCCCGGGCTACGCCTCGTAACCTTATCAAAGAACAGCAAGCGCGAGGAAAAGTGCCGTCTCCTCCCAAAGTATTGGAACAGCAATGCCGATTCTTGTGTGCGTGCTGTACATTGAAGATATTTGGGTTTGAGATCAATAGACGAATACGAGCTGACGGAGCTGAATTTTAGCTTCCGTTCCCTGACGGCGAAATCTAGATGCATTAAACAGCTTAAAGCATGGCACCTTTCGTTGGAATACGCCCATTTTTCAAGCGAACAAAAGTATTGGAACATGTGACTAACAGGTGTTTCTTGTTGTCCAGGCGTGCCATGTTAGATTGACTGATTAAACAGTTAATCGCTCTGAACGTCTACTCTCGGTTTGAGCCCTGGGTTTAGCCTGTGAAAACGGCATTTGCTGTATAAACAAAACAATAATAGATGTTTAAAAAAAATTAAATAAAATAAACCAACATGAAGAGCAGAGTCTATGGGAGAGGCCGTTTTGAAGCTGAGAAAAGAGAGGAAAAAAAATTTAATTAGTATTAAATAACGAATACACAATTTGGCTGCTGTTGTTTCTTTGGAACTGAAAAAACACGCCGGACTGACGGTACGCGCCCACAAGCGACGAAGACGCTGCTTGATGTCCACTACACTTGAGTTCGTCACCCGGAACGTCACTTCCACTCGTTTCCAATAGGGCGTAGCGAAAAAATGGCTTGTATGATAGCCAGCGGTGAGAAAAGTTGAGATGGTTTCAGCCTCGGATGGTTTCTTGTTTGAAACAGACCAAAAAAAAGGAATACTTTAACTTTACAAGACACACTTGACAAAAAGTGAGAGTTGATGAGAGCAGCCTACTCAAATAAGATCATATAGCTCTTGAAATGCCATGATTGACAGGTTCATTCATGTCCCGCAGTGTAGACGGACACGTCCCTCAAACTGTCAGGCATCTGCAGTGGACATCTAGGCTTAGACCTAAGCCACTTTCTTGTGTGTTCCTAGCGCAGGCATCCGATAACTAGCCATGTGACATGAATGAGGAATTCATCACTGTCATCGTGGTCGTCGTCATCTACTTTCGGCAGAACAACGATGAAGGACAGCAGAAGTGACGATATTCAGTGGAAAGTTGGGAAGTTGGTGATTTAGTAGCGTACTGAAAACTTAATGTGCGCACCTTAAAAGTCAGGTTAAACACACACATTTCTCACTTGAGGTTATGAACTAAACTGCAAACCTTGTCCTACGAACAGAGTCCTATAACCACAGCACAACTACAATCCAACATGGACATCCTATCACTCGTTCTTCTTGTTTTACGTCGTTTTAATTCCGTCCTACAGCCCGATATAGAAGCGTGAACGTATCTAGATATGAAACTGTAACTCGGCGATTATAAGAAAGGAGAAACAAGAAGATCCGTTCGGAAAAAAAACATGGCGGCAGAATGAAAGGAAAAACACTGAACTTTTTCTTCAATTTAACCATCAGGAGCGCTTTCACACCTATTAGGAATTTCACCGAGAATCTGAATCAGAATCTGAATCTGAATCAGAGAGAAATTGACACTTCTGGCTCGTGTTCGTGAAACTCTTTCGTTCGTTGGTCAGATATAGGGTTTTTGTCTGCGCAGAAGACACTATAATTTTTTTTTTTTTTTTTTTTTTTTTAAAATCACACGAACAGGGAGATAGAGCTAAATAAATGGTTAGATAGCTCTAGAAATATCTAAGTGAAGTCAGTTTTGTCACACCCAGCGATTATTTTCTCTTTTTGTCTTCGTCTGAATCTTCAGAACACGTGGCATTTCTGTAGCGCTACAGCTCTGACCTTTGGCTCAGTTTAGCAGCGACCGTGTAGGGAAAATAAAACACTACTACAGTGCGACCAAAAAAAAGCATGGGGTTTGATTCACTTCCTGCAACTGATTCAGAGTTGACTCGCTGCAATCGAGTTTGATCAGAAGCGGGTCCAGATCACCTCGCTCAGACACTCTCGGAAACGACCGCTCGTGTGACTAAAGAACCGCGCCGAGGCCGAAAACACACCAGGGTTCGGTTCAAACGGACCGATAGTAATACCCGGCATGTAAATGGTCTGCACTTATTCAGCGATTTTTAAGCTTAGCGGTTCGACAAAGAACTTTACACTGTGTAAAGGCGAGGCTCTGGCTTGTCATCGGGAGCAACTTGGGGTCCAAGGACACTTCAGTATGTGGAGTCACGTGGGCCGGGAATCGAACCGCCAACCCCAAGATTAGTTGGCAACCCGCTCTATCACCTGAGCCACAATGTGTGGAAGCACTGCCAGGAAGGGGAGAGAGGAGAAAAAATATAAATAAAAATAACAAAATGCATTTGCTGTCTGCACTTAGTACTGTTTCTGGATTCGGTCTGTGGGCGGGGCTCAAAATCGCAGGTTTGCATTCGCATAGAAGAACTGAGTCTGAACCGTGGCTCGATTTGCAATTCCATGCAGTTTTTTTATTTTGTGGTTCTTCCCCATACTGTTGCCACAAAGTTGAAGCACACAATCGTATAGAATGTCTTTGTATGCTGCAGGATTACAATTTCCCTTCACTGGAACTAAGAGGCCCAAACCTGTTCCAGCATGACAATGAGCTCCATGAAGACACGGTTTCCCAATGTTGGAGTGGAAGAACTCGAGAGACCTGACCTCAACCCCACTGAACACCTTTGCGATGAACTGGAGCCTCCTCACCCAACGTGAGCGCCCGAGCTCAACCTCACCAACGCTCTTGTAGCTGAATGAGCACAAATCCCCACAGCCACGCCCCAAAATCTAGTGGAAAGCCTTCACAGAAGAGTAGAGCTTATTATAACAACAAAAAAGAGGAACGGGATGTTCAACAAGCACATACAGGACCGACAGTCAGGCGTCCGCGTACTGTCGGCTGTATATCAATAACATGAAAGTAGAACCGGAGTTCTACTGGACAAGTTGAACCAATCACGTTACTCGGTACGTGTCCGCCGTGAGTACGAATAGCTTCCAGACCTGACGGTTGATCAGGGATCAGATCTCTTCAGAACCTCTCACGGGCTCGGAAAACAGCCCGGAGTCTTTAATCTTAAAGCTTTATCCCAGTTCTAATCATGGCCCAGCAACGCAAAACATCCGAAAACAAATCCATGATTTTTGAAGTCTGTGTACAAACCTATGAAGCCAGGAGTCATCTCAAAGCGCTGTTCAAGCCGCCCCATTGTGTTGACTAACGAGTCTAACCAGGAAGCAAAACAAACAAGTCAGCCAGCCAGGACTCATATTCACTATTATCAGTAAAGGAAGTCTGCCCGAATATCAATCAAAGCTTAAATTACAACATATATAATATGTTTTTTTTTCACATTCCCATTTTATCTAAACAGAACCTGCATAGTCTGGAAAAGACATCCGTTCAGACAAAACTGGACTCTCTGGCAAGCTGCCTAACAGGAAGCACAAACTCCTCGACTACAACTTACAGTACAAACAGCTTTTAAATGTCAAACACGAGGATTAAAGCGATCGATCGAGTTAAACAGAACGACAAGCTAGGAGTTATTTCATTAAATCCCCTGTAAAACCGGGCCGTAATACAGCTTTACGAACCAGACCGATCAGATATCTCAGTTGTTTCGACAAAACACGCCTTACGACATTATGACACTGGTAAATCTAAGTAGAAAACTTTTATTTTTTTCCCCCTTTAATCTATTTCATCTTGCATTTGTCTGGATGATCTGTTTGTCCCTTCTTTATCTTCAGTTTGTTTTTTTTATATGCTCCTTTCTTCTATATTCTATAAAGAAGGTTTTGAAGGTGCTGTATAAATACATTTGACTCGAGATGAGTAGTTAAACTGGATTAAAGAGATATAACTCTGTTTATTGTGACTGTTAAACATGCATTAGATGAACCGCATTATATAAACAGATATCCCAAATACATACATACATACATATACATACATATATATATATATATATATATATATATATACATATACATATATATATATATATATATATATATATATATATATATATATATACTTTTAGACCTCTTCACACTTCTAACAAGACAAGACATGGTTTTAAATTGTGTTACTTACAAAGAATAAATCCTAGGAGGGTTTATTAACAAGATTTTTTTTTTTTTTTTTTTTGCAAGACAGCAAGTTAGCTTACATGCTATCCAACCTAGCAAGGAGCCTAGCAACCTGACTAACATTCCCAAACAATGTTTAGACCCGATATTAAGATCTCGAACACCCGATTTAAACCTGCAGAGGTATGAATGAGTGTTAATTGACTTGTATTAGAATTGACCCGAGAGCAGTTCTTACGGTTTCTATATAATTAAACATCATCCCCAACCTCGAACACTACTAATATCAACAAATAATATTCACAGCTCAGCTTCTAGCTAGGAAGTGTGCACTTCTTTCAGGATTTAACAACGCTGCTGTTAAACCCACACGATAAAAACAGACGGTTTTAAATTCATTCGGTTATCTAAAGACGATCTGGGACTCCATTAGCCAAGTTAGTGAGTGGGCTTGTCATTTTTTTTTTTTTTTTTTAGTTAGCGCTAGCTAGCCACTGCTAGCTGGACGAATTTTACAGAAATAAATTTTTTTACCTCTTATGTCTTAAACATATTTGTGCGTCCTCGTGAATTAAATCTTAATCCTAATGTATCTGCGAAAAATAAAATCGAATAAGCAATGACACCTGAAAACTTACTATTTAGCATGGTGGCTAATAATCCATTTCTTATATAGATAGTACTGGAATAGCAGCTAAGCTCATATAGCTAGGTCGCTGGCAAATCCCGCCTGCTGTGCTGGGATTGGGTAGTGTTGTCGGCTGGCCGCAGTTAATTGGTTGAGAGTACATATTCCGAGTAGAACTAGCCAATCATAGAGAAGGAGGCGGGAGGAGAGGGAAGTTGGTTGGGGGTGTTTCGTTGCATCGTTAGTTTTTAGCCACTTAGCTAGCTAGCTAGCTAGATAGCTAACATTTCGATTGAAGTATTTTTTCATGTCATATTTTGACTAGTCGGTATAGGAAATGGATAGAATGAAGACGAGTTTACCTGAAGGGTCGAGTTTGGATGCCGCAAACCCATATATTCCCGCATTCATGGCTTTAAATGGTGTTTTATTTTTTTAAAATCCCCACAGAGGCTAAGCGCGGATTCGCTGGTGTCTCTTTAAGCCTGCTGAAGTCGGTGAACGCGAGGCGTCAGCAGAGTCAGTCACTCCCCATCACACTTTGAGACCAAACACATCCGGATTGGACAGAATACTGCTCTTACCAACATGTCTCTATTACACACAGCCCAGAGAAATAAGAAATAACCGTGTCCTGTGGCATTAATTAAATAATATAAGCCATTACACCTCAGTGAGAGAACCTTAGGCTATTTGGCCAAATAGTGTCTGATACACATGAACACACACTCCCCTACAGGTTGGGTTTAACCCAGTGCTTCAGGCAGAAATGTTCAGGAAGAACATTGTGTAATGTAACAAGAACATGATCAGAAGTTTAATTGCCACTTATCTACAGTGAGTCTGCACAAAAATAAGCAGTTCTTTTCACGTTCTGGCGTTCGTTCGTCTTCGGTAAGAGCTTTATCCGGTCGTGGTGGATCCCAAAGTCTATACTGGGAACACTGGGTGTGAGGTAGGAATACACCCTGGATGGGACGCCAGTCTATAACACTCCCGTTCACCCCAGTCACCAATCCACCAACCAGTATGCTTTTGGGAAGGAACCTGCAGGAAACCCACGTGGATGCGGAGAGAGAGAGAGAGAGAGAGAGAGAGAGAGAGAGAACATCTGAAACCCTGAACTCAGGATCAAACCAGGGATCGTTGAGTCCATGACTACAGCAAAAACTCCTCCTCGAGAGTTCTTTAGGTGTTTAATGGTTCTACCTTTCAAAACGAGTTCTACTTGGAACCTGTTCTCTTATTCGGTTCTACTGTGTATAGACCCTTCAAAGGTTCTTGGAGTTGTACTGTTTCTAATTGTGCGTAGTACAAATAGACTACGTGACCAACCAACGACACTGATTTTTATTGATTGATTTATTTTTAAATTAAGTGTTCATTGGATAATTAAGAGTTCTTAGATCCCAAAAAAGGGCCAACTGATGACACTCTCAGGGTTCCACCAACAAAGAACCTTTAAAGCAGTGGTCACTAATCCTCATCCTTGAGATCTACCTTCGTGCAGGTTTCATCTCCAACCAAAATCTAACACACCTGTTTTAGCCGATCGAGAACTTCGTAAGGCTTCTAATGATCTAATGATAGGATGGTCAGGTGGGCACGATTATGGTTGGAGCTAAAGTCTTCAGGAAGGTTGATCTCCTGGACCAGGGTTGGTGACCACTGCTTTAAGGGACGAATCTTTTCAGACATGCACAATCGACGCACAACGATCACAGGATACACAGCCACCATTTTGCATATCCATAATTATCAGCAAGTATAAACCCAGCTTAAGTCCTATGTTGTGACATCACTATGAACCAGGGGTGTGGCTTATTGGATTGACAAGCTGTTAAAATGCATCGATGTGTAAATAAATGGTAGAAAACTAAAACTAACGGGAGTGATGTATTCGACTTCAAACGTAAAATATAAAACGTTTGGCTTTGCAGAGAATGAGCACTCTGAATATTTTAAGCCATGGATTAACTTTGTGTTGCCGGATGCATCAGGCAAAAGAAATCTTCTTTCTAGAGTTTAGTGCCACACGAACATAATGAGTGCCTGCGTAAAAACCATGACTCATTGCCTCTACTGTGTGCTTTTTACTCGGCTACCGGCGAGTAAGCGCTCGAACTCAGAACCTCTTTTTATTCCTGACCCGCCCGTGATGATGATGTCATGGTGTCCAGAAGCCCGGTGACGCAGGAAGTTTTTGCATGTATTGCCACGCCCACCTTTATGTGCGTCACCACACAATAGAATTATCAGTCACTGGAGTCGCTCTATAGCATTGAAAATGAATTTATAAGGTATATAATGATCACCACTTTATGTTGTCCAGGTTTGTTCAGACAAATATCCAAGGATTAGCACCTTTAGCAAACTTTATTTCGGCTACACAATCAGTCTGGTTATTACATTATCAGTAAACGCCCAGGCAAACATTTAATCAAGTTGCACTAGTTTTGTAAGGGGCCAATACTTTCCAGAACAATCTTAAACCTACAGTGTTTTTTTTTGTTTGTTTGTTTTTTTATTTGCACCATGCAAAAATGAAGTGTGTATTGATTTAAAAAAAAAAAAAAAAAGTGCTTTAAAAAACTCCCACCACATTGTGAGCTCTCAGCAGATGTGTAAACACTCGAGTCAAGGGGTCGTTTACAAACACTACAGCCCTAATGTGAACTTTCTCTCGCGTTGCAGTACGACCCAGGAGCACCTGTTCTTCTCCTCGTGCTGATAACTGGCTCAACAAGGTTTGTTTTTTTTTGGGGCGGTGCAGCTACAAGTCCAGACATGGACGCGCCATGGATTTAATGTGTAGCCCAAGGTTGTTACATTTATGCATCAGCATCGCGTCTGCCGTACTGCTGTGAGGCTGCATGAAGGGGAAGAAGGAAGCGGAGAAAGGCGGAGCAGTAGAGAGAAGGCTTGGACTCTTGTGCTGTTCTCCGAATGCAAACGGTTGGAGAGAAGACGGAGAACTCAGCCGACACGGAGTCTGGAAACGAGACGTCTCGTCCGTGGAAGTGCTGACACGACTAGCGCCGATGTCCGAAAGTCGTGTTTCTTGCTTGGTGCGTTTCTTTTCCTCCGAGAGCTCAGCTTTCTCTTGTTCGGTGTCTTCCGGAGCACGACGCTTCGGGAGAGGAGTGAATCGCTGTCCTTTGCGGAATTTTGCACGCCTGTTCTTGAACCACACCTGCAGAAAAGCATACCAAAAGCATTTACATTTACACTTTTAGTCAAAGTCAGGTGTAATACTGCAACAGAATAGGTAGGAGCTTCGTGTTTTTTGCTCAACAGTGCAGCTCTTTGCAACCTAATATGTGAACCTAATAAGCTTTAGGCCATTATAATTCCTGCTTAAAACGGCTGTTTATTTTATTATACAGCTGTGCTCATAAATTTACACACCCCTTGCAGAATCTGCAAAATGTTAATAACTTTAAAAAAAAAAAAAAAAAAAAAGATGGATCATTAAAATTGCATTTCGTTGTTTATTTACTGCTGCCCTGAAGAAGCTATTTTACATAACAGATGTCTACATATACTCCACAAGACACAATAATAACTGAATTTACACAAATGAACCAGTTCAAAAGTTTACACACCCATGATTCTTAATACCGTGTGGCGTTACCTGGACGATCGAAGACATGATGTGTCTTGTGATAGTGGTTCATGAGTCTCTTGTTTGTCCTGAGCAGTTAAACTGCCCACATTATTTGCTTTTCCTCTGCATATTTGAGCAATTTCCAACAACGGCTATATGACGCTGAGATCCATCTTTTCACACCGAGGACGACTGAGGGACTCATACACGGCTATTACAAAAGGTGCAAACAGTCACTGATGCTAAAGAAGGCAACACCATACATTTAGAGCTAGGGGGGTGTAAACTTATGAACAGGATGATCGGTGTAAACTGTTACATCTGCATCACACCACATCATGTTGATTATTTTCATATAACAGCATGGCTCTTAGGGTTTTTTTTCTTTCCTTATCTGGGAATCTTATAACCTGAGAGTTAGGGTTATTGTGAGAATTTATAACGGTGTAGTATTATTCTTCTCCTTTTCCGTTTTTAATGCATTTTATTTTGTAGACATTAAATAAAAGCAGACTCCGTTCTATAGTTAAAAAAAAAAAATACAATAGTATTGTTTTGCTTGGTGTTTGTTAGCAGTCCTGTATATCATATATATGTTTTCAAGAATCGTGATATAATATTTTTATCGTATCGCCCAGCGTTACTGAGAATATTCCGGTTTTTAAGAAAGGAGCTGTAAGAGTAAATCAACCTGAGTAAGCTTGAAGATAAAAGGTGTTCTTGTCAGACTTTTGCAGTCTGCCCTAGACTCACAGGAATATTATAATCGCTGTGTATAAGAACGTGTGCAACATGCAGTAAGGTCACAGCGTTGTGTACAGCGTTCTCACCTGAATGCGTGCTTCGGGGAGGTTGATGCAGACCGCCAGCCTCTCCCTCATGGCCACGTCAGGATACTGGGTTTGTTGGAAAGCTTTCTCCAGCGCCTGCAGCTGTGACACGCTGAAAGCCGTCCTGCACCTCCGCTGCTTCTGCTGACCCCCGTCGCGTGCCTCGAGGATCAGCTCTGACGAGTACACAGACACACTGATTACAACTCTCTTCAGGGGTTCTTTCTGAGCTTTCTTAAAGATGCGGTTTGTAATGTTTAGGTGTTTAGAGCCCTCTGCTGCCTGTGAGGCAAACTGCAAGGCTTCGTTGCAATGAAAACATCATCCAGCATTGCCTTCTCTCTATGTATTTTTATTATTTATTTATGTATTTATTTATTTATTTTATTAGAGAAATAGGCAGCTAATAGTTAAGCTAAGTTCCATGTGGAGGCGGGGCAAATTTTTCTGGGCCGGAAAACTGCAAACAGAAGCCTACATTTAAAAATAAATCAATCCATCGCATGATATTTATTGTGAAACATAATTGTTTAAGGTATATTTTAAATTCTCTTACTAATATATCCATAGAAAACAAATTGTGCTTGCAAATTTGGTTTCCAGGCATATCACTGAATTGAGTTTCTTTGCACGTCGGACTGTGTTTAAAAACGAATAAAATAAAGAATATAAATAAATAATGGACAACGATTCTTCATAGATATGTAGAACTAAAATGAAAAAGTCTCAAACATCGGGTCAACTAAAAAAAATGTTTAAAAATGAATAAATAAAAATGTTTGTATGTTTATTATATGTCATGGGACTAAAATACCTTCAAATTGATATCATTTAATTATTTTTTTTAGGAAACTTTATCCATTGCATGGTATTTTGTTGCGAATCACAGATGTTCATTGTATCTTTAAAATCTATGATTAATATATGTAAACAAACATTTAAAAAAAAATATATAGTTTGCCTCTATAATAAAGTTCTATACCAAGAAATAGAGGTTGGCATGAACCAAAGGGGAAAAAAATCTAACATTTGGTTTAAAAAAAAACAACAACAACAAAAAAAAGCAGTCCATAAGATAAGTCCAAGAAAAAAAAAATCATTATGATGTAAAGACAGGTATAAAGAAAGGTGCGCAAGTTATTACAGTAATGAAGGACCATCTATATTACGCTGTTAGTCCTTTTCATTTTGTCCTATGGGTGTACAAACTTTTGCACTCAACCGCAGCCACATCTGCGCTTCTACATTTCCATTATAGAAGTGTAAAATATCAAACGAAGTCGTGCTGTTGTTTTTGTTTACCCGCGAGTCTCTCGGCCACAGTGACTGTGTGAGTGTGAAGCTGGTACCGCTGAGCCATCTGCTGGTGGAGGTCCAAACACAGGGCGGGGTGAAGGGCGCAAAAATACGGGGAATTCATCACTCCTGACTGTTAACACATTCCAACATTACAAGTTCATCTCAAATGATCAACTCAGTGTAAAGAAGCGGCAGATAAATCGTTCATCAATTCAGTTAAAAAAAAAAAAGCCCTAGAAATGACAAAGACCTGCGAGATGCTCCTAAGTTTGTTCATTTGCACCCAAAATACAGCAAGAGCTACAAAAAATACACGACTAACTAACTAACTCATGGACGGCCTCAAACACAAGATGGGAAGAAAAACAAGTCTTTTTTTTTTTTCTTCTTGCACTTCAGGGCTTGTAGACAGTGTGTTAAAATATTAAGGTAATAACATTACAATGACACGATCATGTGACGAAATGACAAGATAATAACGAGATAATAACAAGATAAGTACTCTTAGTCTTAGTTAAAACGAGTATTTGTCTAATTAGCAAGATATCGAGACATCATTACTACGTAACATCTTGAAATAGCATATTAGTGAGTCAAAATAAAGATATTAAGTTGTAATAAAAATGTAATGTCTTGAAATAACGAGTTATTAAGTCAAAATCATGATTATAGCACCTCCCCCCCCACCCACCCCTCCCCCCACCCCACCCCACAACTCACAGGTCAGAGACATTAAGTCCACATAACAAGTTATTAAATCCAAATTTGAGTTATTAAGTCCAAATAACAGTTGAACTAACAAGATAATCTCTTGAAATAAGTCATTAAGCCAAAATAAGGAGACATTAGAGCACACTGAAACAACGACTTAACATCTCGAAATAACGAGTCATTAAATCGAAACAAGATATTACATTACAATAACAACACACCTTGAAAGAACGAGTTATTAAGTCAGGAACAATATAAACCACGAAGGATTACGTTACAATAAAAAGCTATGGAGTCGAAATCACGCCGGCCGCACTGCGTCTTTATCCGCGGCTTGGGGTTCACGGCCGCCATATACAACACTGCAGATATAAAACGAATAACATTTACCTGGATAAGGAGTTAAAAAGGTTTTATAATAATCTCAATAATCCTACACTGCTGTGTTGGTGTTTCTAGATCAACTCTGTAAAGCCCAAACAGCCGCCACACTATTTAAGACGCGGCGCTCTGTCCTCCCTCGGACATTAGCCAATAGAGGGAAAGGCATTAGGCCGGATTAGAGAGGATGAGGAGGGGGAGGAGGAAGAAGAAGGAGATTTGGAGGGCTTGGATTTCTTCATTTTTTTTTTTTTTCTTTTCTTGAAACTATTGAACTTGAGAGATTTAGGTAAAGGATCCGGTCTCCAAAAGCACTCCCCCTCTCTGGTCAAACAATTAAGACAATGTGCTGAGCTAACCTCTGGGGCTGGCGACGTTATAATAACATTAAAATGGCCTTTTGGACCGCTTTCTGTCTGCAGGCTTTTCTGCTGCTCTTCACCCCAGCGCACTGTGTTCCTCAACAGTTTACTTTGCTAACAGGTTCCATAGTTTGTCTGAAGTGTTGTGAAAGAAATCCACTCGAAATCTCTCGGATGTAAGCACACCAGATGTTTTCCGTCGTGAGAAAAACCCGATTGTCTTGGAAATTGTTTTTGTGTGTGTGTGTGTGTGCATGCCATTACACTCTTTAAAAAATGAAAAAAGGTTTTCATTCGTAGGGTTCCTTCAGTTGTCCTTCTGGGAGGACCATTAAGGATTCTACGTATAAACTTTTTTTGGGGGTCAGGTAGAAGTGTCTGCCTGTGAGAAAAGGTTCGAAGTGGAACCCTTTGTTTGAGCTAAGAACCTTTATTTAGCCAAAGAACCCTTGAAGGACCCTTGAAGTGAGTAAGTGTGTGGTACAAAACTCCAAATTATTCATTTTTTTTTTAAATTATTATTGTAATTTTGATCTTTTTCAATACCTAAAACATGCCAAGCATTTAATATTTAGCAAATCTGTCTTCGTAGTTGGTGCGTTCTTCGTTAAGGGGTTCTTTAAAGGGTTCTTATCCTCCGAAATATTTCTATTTTGAAGTATCCCTGATGGAAAAACACTCCTTTCGAGGGTTTTACTTTATCTTTAGAAACTGAAAAACCCTTCATTCATTCATTCATTCATTCCACAACATGAACAGTAACTATAATTGGATAAAAAGTACGATGTCATTTTTTAAGAAATAATAATAATTAAAAAAAAAAAAAAAGAATTAATCGCTGGCCTTGATATAAGGGGAATAAAACACTTCAGGGTGATAACAGTACCTCCGCTTCATCATACCACCGTGTTGTTGATTATTTTCCTACATCATCACACCCCGAAGCATTTTATTCCTTACACACTGATGCGCGTCTCTGTTCCCACCTGTACAATGTGCCATTTTCTAGCTAAGCACTTAAACCGGCTCAAACCAGATCATCTTCAGCACAGCTCCAGAGTCTTAAACATGTAAATTCCACTAAAACCTGATGAAACTGCACGGCTTAGGACACTGTTGTCTTTCCCACGGGTTTATGTGTGCGTGTGTGTGTGTGTGTGTGTGTGAGAGAGAGAGAGAGAGATGTGTGTGTGGTTGGGGGGGGGGTTCCCTCCCCCTTCACCCACCGCACAGAGAAGCCCATCAAACAGAACACACCCCGCATCCTTTTCCTTTCCAGTAACGGAATTCTAATCTGAATACTGGCTACTGTAGCGTGCAAAAGTTTGCACACCCTCACGGCAAAAGGCAAAGAAATTCATTCCGACACGAAGTTTATTTAGGTTTCACGAACGTTCGTTTATCGTCACAAACGCATACTTGAACATGTTAATGATGAAAGAATTTTGTTGGTCTTATTTTACCCAAGGGGGACGCAAACTTTTGCACACAAACGTATGTGTTGTCCTACTGAATATTCCCTCTTGTATTATATTCTTTTTTTTACTTTATTCCTTCTGTTTTAGAAGAGAGTGTCCCTCGCACTTTGCAAGTGTTTTCTTTTCCCTCACTTCTTATTTTCTTCTTTTTTTACTCTCATTAAATTTTCCTGTTTTCGTTTATTCATCTGTTCTTTTCTTCTTCTTCTTCTTTTCACCAATGGGGCCTGCAAACTTCAGTGTATGCCTCTTCACACTGAATTTTTTTTTTTGTTCAATCTTTAAACAAAATAAATAAATAAAAATTCCTTTATTCTTTCTTTTTATTCTTCCTTTATCACTTTTTTGTCTTCTTTTCGCTTCTTTTTTCTGTTTTAACGTGTTTTCTTTTTCCTCACTCATTTTTTCTTCTTCTCTTTTACTCCCTTTATCTTGGATGCTTTTCTTTAGTTTCTTTTATTTCTCCTTGTCTCTCTTCTGTTCTTTTATTTTATTTGGATTTTTTTTTTCTCCACCCGTGGGGGATGCAAACTTTTGCATTCATTGGATTTCCTTCTGTGCATTTTTTCTTTTTCCTTCTGCTTTTCGTTTTGCCTTTTCAGGTTTCCTCTTCCTTCTCTTCTCCTCACTTCTTTTTTTTTCTCTTTTCATTTGTTTTCTTTTTTTCTCACCTATTTTTCTCCTTCTTTTTTATTGCCCTTACATTTTTCAGTTTTCTTTTCTCTGTCTTTTGTTTTGTTTTTGTTTTTTTTTTAACCATGGCATTTTGCACTCGGACGTACATGTCTCTTTTTACTATATATTTTTTGTTTTTGGGGTTTCTTCTTGCTTCTGTTTTAGTGTCTTACCCTCTTCTTTTCTCTTTTATCCTCACTTCTTTCTCTCAACTCTTTTTTTTCTTCTCTTTACCTCGTACTCATGTCTTTTCTTCTCTCTTTTTTTCTTCTTCGCCCAAGAGACGTGTGCAAACCATCGACACATTATCTGATTTAATTGTAAACTGTTATCCAGAGTTTATCGTTATAAGGAAATCGATATATTTTGAGAGCTATTTTTCTGTTATTTTCACACGTGTATCCTGCTACCTGTTTCCACACCGTGTGATTTCTTTTTTTTTTTTTTACTCCTCGTATTCATCTCCTGTTCTTTCTGTCCCTCTTCTCCTCTTTGCAGTGTTCTTGCCTGTCAGTGTCTGTTAGTGTCAGTGTAAAGTAAGTCATTTAGAAGAGCTCGGGTAGCACTCAGGCCCTGAACCCTGTTTAAAGCTCTCGGCTCAGAAGCCTTTGTCTCCTCGGCCTGTGGGATTAGCGCAGATTTGCTGCGAAGAAATAAAGCACTTATTTCAAACCACTTTCCCAATGAAACCTGGCCAAAGCTGTGTTGGCTTGGAGGATTAGAGTAGCACAAAGACGCTGCTTCTGTGGGACTCCCCTCCCTGAAAACCGCTGCTACTAACCGCCCCCCACCACGTCTCCACACATCTCCACACGTCTCCACAGTTCTCCACTCCTCCACACATCTCCACACCATCTCCACACATCTCTACCCGTCTCCACAAGTCTCCACAAATCTTCACCTGTCTCCACACGTCTCCACACCATCTCTAAACATCTCCATACCTCCACACCAACTCCACACGTCTCCACAAATCTTCACATGTCTCCACACTGTCTACCACATGTCTCCACACCTCCACCTGTCTCCACATGTCTCCACACCATCTCTATACATCTCCACAGTTCTCCATACCTCCACACCATCTCCACACCATCTCCACACATCTCTACCTGTCTCACAACATCTCCACACCATCTCCACAGGGCTCCACACATTTCCACATGTTTCCACACCATGTACACATCTCTACCTGTCTCCACAGGTCTCCACACCATCTCCACACCATCTCCACACATCTCTACCTGTCTCACAACATCTCCACACATTTCCACACGTTTCCACACCATGTACACATCTCTACCTGTCTCCACAGGTCTCCACACCATCTCCACACATCTCTACCTGTCTCACAACATCTCCACACATGTCCACACGTTTCCACACCATGTACACATCTCTACCTGTCTCCACAGGTCTCCACAGGTCTCCACACCATCTCCACACATCTCTACCTGTCTCACAACATCTCCACACCATCTCCAGCCACCACCACACATTTCCATCCACCTCCATCCATCTCCACACATCTCCATTTGTCTCCACACGTCCATCCATCTTCAGACATCTCCATTCGTCTCCACATGTCTCTACCCGTCTCCATCTATTTCCACAAGTCTCCATCCACCCACCTCTCCTACATCCTCTCTTCTTTTCTCATTTGCCTTCTCTCAGTTTATCGCGCTCTTTCCATGTCCTCTCTCATCTCCTTCTCTTCTCTTCTCGCTGTCTTTTTTTTAATGTTCTACTATTATCTTTCGGACCTCTCGAGTTTCCTCTCCATTCTTTTCTACCGTCTTCTTTTCTCCTTCTATGCATTCTCTTTTTTCAGACTTTCTTTTCTTGCTTTTTCTCAACTGTTTCTTCTTCTCTCTTTACCATGGACTCTTTTCTCTTGTATTATCTTTTCTCTAATGCCTTATCCTCTCGTCTTTTCTTCCCTTCCCTTCTCTTTTCCCACCTACTGTTTGCAGTTTTACCGTTGTACTTTCTCTTTTTGATGCTTTTCATCTCTTCCTTTCTTTTTAATCTGTCCAACACTTGACTTAATGATATACTTTTTTTTTTAATTCCTCCTCTCCTCAGTTTTTTCTCCTCTTTTCAACTATTTTCTTTTTCATCCTTTTCTGTTTTTTCTTCCTTCTATTCTATTCTCTTTTTCCCTACTGTTGTTTCTCCTGCAGTCTCTATACCTTGTATTCCTTTCTGCCTTCTTGCGTTCTCTTTCTTCTCTTTCCCCGCTCTTATCTCTTCCTCTTTCTCTTATTGTTTCCTGCGCTCCGTGCTTCTTGCGCTTTTATACTTTCTCTTTTCTTTTACTTTTTTTACATCTCGCTTTTATTTGATACTCTTTTTCTCCTTTCTAAGACGTACTTTTTCCCCCCCTCTTCTCTTCTCTTCCTCTCTAACATCCTGCTGTTGACAGATGGACCCTGGAGCTTTTACCTACTGCACTGAGCTTCTCCCTCCTGCCGCATGGTTCAGTTTTTCTCCAACCTACGCACCCTTTTCAAGCCGACCGCAGAAAGGAGGTGGCCGTTTACACCAAAACATCATACTAAAAGACATTGCTGTCCCGTTTAAACATCCTCCAGTTTATTTACATTCTCCTAACTGGATGTAGGCCTCTTAATTTCATTAGTGCAGAGTTTTAGGGCAAACCGTTTGGGCTTCATGGGTTTAAATCCCTCCTGCAGTTTAAAAGGCTTATAGGGGATCTCCACGTACACAGGCAGGGATTAAGCACTTTAAAGCAACGGGAAAGACCCGATGAGACTCATCACGGAGAGACGACGGCGTAGGGGGTGGACGCGTAACCTGAACAGACACGATCTTATGGATCCTAGCCTGTCACATATACTATATAACAAAATACACTACAAAAAAAAACTGCAAATAAAATAATAATGAGGTCCAAATAAATGATTATTTTTAATACAGGTACACATTTTGTAAGGTGCTACTTTTCCGCAAGGATAACGCTAATGCTAACATCCTGACAAATAATGCGATAAATAATAAACAAACAATGCTAACGATAGAAAGTCTGGTAAAATATACAAATTCCATCGATTATACTTTATTATATTCGTTATACTATTTATTAACTAAAGTATTACTGCACCACAAATGTTATCCCGCTGCTCTATTTATCTTCTGTGTGTTAGCAAGAACCGAGCAGGAGTCGGCTAATTCTGATTCATGAATCAGGTGTTCTTGTTCACATGGTGATCTTTTAGCTACATTGCAGATACTATAATAATAATAATAATAATAATAATAATAATAATAATAATGTTTAAAAGTTTAGGTTGCTAGCTAGTGAGCAGGATGTGAGCTAAGCAGGCAAAGCTGTTGTGATCTTTCAGCTATGCTAGGTTCTTGCTAACCTTGCTAAAACCTCTGGTGGGCTTTGCTAAATGATACAAATTCACTTTATAATACTTTATTATATTATATTCATTAACTAAAGCGTCACTGTACCGCGAATGTTAACCTGCTGCTATATTTATCTGCTGGGTATTAGCAAGAACCTAGCACAGCTCACAACAGCTTTACCTGCTTAGCTCACATCCAGCTCACTAGCTAGTAACCTATCCTTTTAAAAAATATGATTAAAGTGTTTGCAAAGTAGCTAAAAGATCCCCGTGTGTACAAGAACACGCGAGCGCCACTCGCGCCAGAATTAGCCGACCCCTGCTAGTCCAACCTGTTTTTTGAGAACTGCGCAGTGTGTAAAATCCGTATGACTTTTTTTCTGCGAAGCTAGTGAATTGTTTATCGACGAGGACCATCTGAACGGTTTTTAATATGCTTGGGATCGCTTATAAACTACAGAGAGGGACTTAGACGAGCGTTGAGTGAGGGTTTAAGATGTCCCCTATTGGTTTTTGTTTACCTCGCCTGTTTAACAGATGTTTGAGCCCGTAGCAGATCGAGCTCTCTTTTTATTCCTTTAATTACTCATCAATAGGTGAAATTTGTATTGACAAGTGGCTGTCAAGGGCTGAGCTTTGGAGCTGTCAGTTATCTGAGGAAGAGCTGCTTAACCGGGAGGCCCTCACACACGCACACCATCGATCCAGACGCTGCACAATTGAGCAGCTCTGGCACTTCTGGAGTGGAGCAGGGGGCTAAACATGGCTTCACCGGGGGGATCGATGGGGCTGGCTGGCCTTTGACCCGACACGGTGAGGGATCCAGACCAGCAGGACAGCAACAGCATCTGAGAGAGAGAGAGAGAGAGAGAGAGAGAATCAGAGATACTCTCAAAAGTAGGTCTGAAAGAGAGACTCAAATTAATTCAGCAAACACACACACACACACACACACACTTTTGTCTCCTTTCATAAATGTTACTTACATACATGCCTAACAGAAAGCTTCACCGTATCCATGGTAAAGTTTTTCTTTCAGTACATACAGGATTTTACAGAGGGTTTTTTGTGTGTGTGTGTGTTTGTTGTGACCAAAAATGCTCGATTTTGCTGCGTTTTTTTTTTTTTTTAAATATTCAAAATTCGCAAATGCAATTTATGGAGTTTTTTGTGGGTGTGTTGAATTGGAGAAACCACAGTCACACAAAATAGTTCTGCGCGCTCTTTCGCAGTGACGTTTGTTGCGAAACGAGACCTTTTAGCTGTACTCGTGTTCAAAGAGCACGGATCGAAGAGGGCTTCGGCCGAACGCACGGCGTGACGCGTCTCGGCCCGAGTCTGCGGAAAATCCGAGGTCCTTCTCCTCCAGATATTGCGGCGTTAGCAGGATTTGGCGAAATGAAATCCTGGAGGGACTGAATAAATAGCGTTGCTTATTATTAGGCTTAGATTAGAACCTGTGTAAGTTGTCGCCATAGAAACGCTAAACGTAGCCTATTAGAACGAATGCGTGAATATAAATCCGTGATTTGCAGCTGCACTGCCGCTGTTATTGAAAACAAAATGAATCAACACGTCCTGACCAACCGAGAATTCAACAGCGCTGGGGTATGATTTATATTACATGTTGGCGTACACTGAGTGCAGATTTGAGTACGGATCACCGTATGTCTCTCTCCGCTTGAGTGACAGATCTATATTGGAAATGATGTCTAATTAAAGTCAAGTTTGCACAAGGATTTTGGGGAACGGGGGGGTTGAGTGTATGACTGACCCCAAGGTCTGACGAAGACCACAGAGCTCTAGACCACAGGCTCTAGAAGCATCCCTTTGCGAAAGTCATATTTATCAAATACAGCGCAGGAAGTGGAAAAGCGAAAGCTGGTTTTACTGTTTAATCTGAGAAGCAAAAGCATATTAGCATGATTGTCATCACACATGGTGGATCAGTAGGTAAGAAGCACCGCCCCCCCCATCCCAGCAGCCAAAGGTGATCAGAGGATAAAGTGATCGAACTTGATGATGAAAACCTACTTAAGCTGCTCAGTCCCACATGTCCAAATCTCTAACTCGCTCTTTAAATGCCCAGGAGGAGCATTGTGTGTGTGTATTGATTGTGCTGTGGGAGCTTTTTAAATACCTGGTGTGTGTGTGTGCGTGTGCGTGTTGAAGGCCGCCGGATGACTCGGAGGGTAAACACAGAGGCCCACGGAGCAGGGGGACACAATGGCTTCCCCTCTCACACCACTCGGCCTTTTATGCTTTCTGATAAAACAGCTGCTGAGTTAAAGGGGGATCCTGAGCCGGCATCTGCTGAAACTGGGACTGGAGGAACACACACACACACACACACACACACACACACACACACACACATAAAGGTGTATATATGTGTACTCATGACAAGGAGAGCTGTAAGTGCAAAACATCTCAGAAAAACACAGTAGGCCTTAAATACACTCACGTTTAGTCAGATACAGTCAGTTTCTCAGTTCCAAAGTTATTCAGAGTGTACAGTTGTGTTTATAATCAGGCACTGACCATCTCATCATGTCTCCATCCACCTCCATCCATCTCCTCATGTCTCCATCCACCTCCATCCATCTCCTCATGTCTCCATCCACCCCCATCCATCTCCTCATGTCTCCATCCACCCCCATCCATCCATCTCCTCATGTCTCCATCCACCCCCATCCATCCATCTCCTCATGTCTCCATCCACCCCCATCCATCCATCTCCTCATGTCTCCATCCACCCCCATCCATCTCCTCATGTCTCCATCCACCTCCATCCATCTCCTCATGTCTCCATCCACCCCCATCCATCTCCTCATGTCTCCATCCACCTCCATCCATCTCCTCATGTCTCCATCCACCTCCATCCATCTCCTCATGTCTCCATCCACCTCCATCCATCCATCTCCTCATGTCTCCATCCACCTCCATCCATCCATCTCCTCGTGTCTCCATCCACCTCCATCCATCCATCTCCTCATGTCTCCATCCACCCCCATCCATCTCCTCATGTCTCCATCCACGTCCATCCATCTCCATCCATCTCCTCATGTCTCCATCCACCTCCATCCATCCTCATGTCTCCATCCACCTCCATCCATCCATCTCCTCATGTCTCCATCCACCCCCATCCATCTCATCATGTCTCCATCCACCTCCATCCATCCATCTCCTCATGTCTCCATCCACCTCCATCCATTCATCTCCTCATGTCTCCATCCACCCCCATCCATCTCATCATGTCTCCATCCACCTCCATCCATCTCCTCATGTCTCCATCCACCTCCATCCATCCATCTCCTTCTGTCTTCACTCGTCACCACACGTCCGTCCATCTCCGTTCGTTTCCACAAGTATCCGTCCCACCACCTCTCCTCTACATCCTCTCTTCTTTTCTCATTTGCTTTCTTTCAGTTTATGACTTCCCTTTTACTCGTCTTTCCATGACATCTCTCACCTCGTTTCTTCTCTTCTCCTTTTTACTTGTCTACCATTATCGTTTAGACCTTTCTGGTTTCCTCTCCATTCTTTTCTACCGTCTTCTTTTATCTTTCTATGTATTCTCTTTTCCCTCAAGTGTCTCTCCTCTTTCTCTCTTTAACACGGACTCCTTTCTCATGTATTGTCTTTCCTTTTATGCCTTCTCTTCTCTTCTCTTCTCCCATTTACTGTTTCCGGTTTTACCGTTGTACTTTCTCTTTTTGCCTCTTTCCATCTCGTCTTCCCTTCTTTTTAATCTCTCCAATATTTGTCTTAATGATATACTTTTTTTTTGTACCCCTTTCCCCCTATTTATATTAATAAAAGTAAGTGAATTTTAAACCGAATGTGTTTTAAGTAATTAATTAATTTTTAGATGTTTTGCACATACAGTTCTCCTTGCAATGAGTACAAATATATACACTGTTCTGGACGTGCGGAGGGTGAGGGGTTTTTTTTTTGGGGTGGGGGGAGGGGGTGAATTAGCTCACCGATTTTTCTAGATTCATTTTTAATCAAGTGTGGACAAAGTACTGAGGAATTAGACTTGAGTGAAAATCGTACTTATTTAAAGCGGAAATATCTTGCGACACTCCGGTGAAATATCCCGGTGTAAATAAACAATATTTACCTATTAGCTAGAATCGAACATTCTGCCTAGACAATTATGTTAGCTACTGGATCCGATCTTAACCTGGAATTAGCACCCAAAAATACAGGCGAACTCAGTTAAATATAGCTAGTTTAATGTTATCAAAACGTACCTCAGCATTGCTTTTAGATGGAAATGAAAAGTCTTTGCTCCGGCGTATTTAAACACCGTGCCGAGGTCAGGAGCGCTCATCCTCATGTTCAACACTTCTGGTGGATTATCCATCTTCATAGCATGAGGAATATTGGCACGATTCATAATTTTATTTATTTATTTATTTATTTATTTTTTTTTTACACTTTATGAAACTGAAATGGAAATAAATCGATTGATATACATCGTATATAACCTTCGGCTAGATGGGAGAAGATGAGACCTTGGAGAATAACATAAGGAGGAGTAAAATGGTAAATGGTCTGCACTTATAGAGCGCTTTTATCCAAAGCGCTTTACACTGGTTCTCATTCACCCATTCACACACCAATGGTAGCAGAGCTGCCATGCAAGGCGCTAGCTTGCCATCGGGAGCAGCTTGGGGTTCAGCGTCTCGCCCAAGGACACTTCGGCATGTGGAGCCACGTGGGCCGGGAATCGAACCGCCAACCCTCCGATTAGTGGACGACCCGCTCTACCACCTGATCCACAGCCGCCCCGAGTACGAGTACGAAAATTTGGAATAGAAAGCGTTCCACGTACAATTTAAAAGCCTTAATTCTCCATGGGGAAGCAACACGGTTGGGAGAAAAAGAAAAACACAACAACAGACAAATAAACCATTTGAGTTCAATCATTTTATAGGAAACAAAAATAGATACAAAACAGTTTTGTACAGTGTATTTACAGCCTATCGTTCTCAGCTTTGACCTTTACCTATATACAGAGTTGCATTATGGGCCGAGGCGGTGAAATATTCGCTTTTATACTGAGTGAGCATACTAATGCTCGGATTAATGACATGATCATCTGGCCAAAAAAAAAAAAACAACAAAAAAAAAAAGAGTAAAGAAAATTGTCTTAATTAAGGAACGCTTAAAGGTGTGAACGCACGTCATAGCTGTAGTCTGGAGAGACTCTACACACACCAAGTGCTTTTATTGTCACAGCTATTAACAAAAACGATACTTTTATATTAATGTGTTTAGTGAGAAGTTACCAGAATTTCAGGTTCACCCCCTGCGACATAACAACAACAACAACAAAAAGAGTCACGTGTCGTTTCTTTCCTAATATCTGGTAATGCTTTCGCTCTCGTTAATAACGGCGGCTGTCGTATCAGGAGATATCTTCTGAACATATCTTGTTCATTTCAATTCGCTCGTTCGCTGCCCGGGTTTAATCCGGCTAACCCTAACCCTAAGTTTATCGCATTATTTCAAGTCTGTTGCGACACCCTTCACTGACCTCGCTCTAACCATCTTCTTCCTCCTCACCGTTTTACACATGTATTTTCAATGTTTCGATGTTCGTTTTCCCATGTAACCGAGTGACACAGAGCCACGGTTCCAGCGCCGGCGAGACGTGAGATGTTCTCGATGTGACGTTAATTAGGTACACGCGGTATCCAAAGCGCCGGCTCGAACGATTCCTCGGAACCGATCGGACGGTCGCGTGCAGTCCGACGTTTCTTCGGTTCCCCGCGCACAACTTTACCCGCGGTGAGTTCCTCTTCGTCGTCTGACGCGCTAAAATGGAGTCTTATCCTGTCGTATAGATCCTGGCATTAAATGTGTTTAGCGGCATTCCAAAGGAAAATAAAACGTGGAAGGAAGCAACAAAGACGGGCGGGGCCTCTGACGAGCGTACGTAGCTAGTTTGCGTCGCTAATCTTCCGACGAAGCCGAGCACGCAACGTGTAAGTACGGGATTTCGCAGAGGTATTTTTTTTTTTTTTAAGTGATTGTTGCAGCCAAAAATGTGCGATTTCGCTGCGGCTTTTTTTTTTTTTTTTTTTTTAAATTAACGATATTTTTTTTATTTAATTTTTTGCTAAGTTTTTGTGCTTTTATTTTTGTGGAAAACTACTTGAATTGGCGAAACTCTATTTAAATAGTTAGCCTTATTATTACTACTGTTTCTTATTGAAAAAAATGCCAGACAGGCCACGCCCACAAGTGACAACAATAGCGGTTGTTACATGCCTGCAAAGTACAAGCGACACGAGTGATTTGTCTCTCGGTAGTGAGAAAGTTGGGTCGGAGTCGGGTCAACAGCCGACCCTCGGCTCGCGTCGTTCGTCCGGGTGCACAAACTATTCACGCTGTATAACAACGACGCGCTCTTACTGGTGGATCCGACTCGTTTTTTTTAGGTCACGTTGTAGGTTCATAACTACCGAATGTCGCCTGTTTGCGATGCACGATGCCAGGTCCAGAGCTGAGCAGATGTTCGCGTCAGTAACTCATACAGGAGGTGAACCTGACTGAAATGCTCATCTTGCTAAACTCAGGTGTTTAATATATGACTTACTTAAATAAACATCACTTACCAAGATTATGTATGGATTTAATACAGTGCAACATAAAGCCTTTCTAAGCAGCAAACCTCATCCGATTTCCTGCCACATCGAAACTGACGTGCAGACGTGAAAATAAATTAGCACGAGCCCGGACCATGCCTCGACCTTTTTTTTTGTCCCCCTCTTTCGAGTTTAAACGAGGCTGAGAGAGAGACAGCCTGAAAAGAAATACTGCAGACGGCACAAGGTGCATCGTTCAGTCCGTGTAAAAAAAAAAAATAAAAAAAAAAATTATATAAAAAGAAAACAACAACAACAAAAAAAATGCAGCAGCTCTAAGTGGGTGTTCCTTCAAGACCATAGATGGAAATGTGGGCGTGTCCGAGTCCACAGAAAGGCTTTGGCATTCATACATGTATTTTCACAAATATACTAGCTAGCATGAATTCACCTGACAGGATTTCTGGAATGCTTTTATAAAAATACAAAATAAAAAGTTTTCACGACTTGATGATTAACAAGCGCTAGCTTGACAGAATATTTCAGAAAATACAATCGTAAAACTTCTCAGACACATCCATATATGGACTCGAAGACACGCCCACAGACGCCCCACCCCCCCACCCTTCCAGAAGAGGGCGCTGTTGTTCGAGGCAGGATTCGCCTCGGGAAGTACGCGTGTCGGATTAACAGCCGAATCTGCACAAACTCACAATCTACAGACAGCGGTGACGTCTTTCCTTCTTTCTCCTTCACTCTCGTTTCTGCTTTCTCGCTTTCTCTCTCTGGAGCAACAACGGACTCAACACAGCTTCACTTTGCTTCCTCTCCCTCTCTCACTCTCGCTCTGCGTGCTCAGTGCTGGGTGTGATGGGAAAACAGGGACGTCCGTGAGGTCAGAGGTCATCTCTTGACTTTGGCGTCCTCTTTGATCTTCCATATCATGAGCTCCATGCAGGCGGCGGCGTCTTCGCTGGAGTCGTGGCCCTCCGCTACAGAGAGAACGATGAGATAATCGTGTTTAAAAAAAAATAAATAAAAAATTTAGAAAGTGAGACGTAAACACTGACTGGGTTCCAGGCTGGGAAAGAATAGAACAATTTTATTTCCTCCACATGGGGTCTAAAGTTATTTGTATCAATAGGGAGTTTTCGCAGACTTTCGTAGACTTTCGTTTTATTTGCACTCTCTGGTCTGATTAGCGTACCAAATCGATAAAATATAAAAAAAAAAACAAGAGAAAACAGGACAGGGTATATGTTTATTCTGTCTTTTCTCATTAAGTGCTGAAAACAACCAGATCGAATGGTTCACAGCCATAAATGATTCGTTAACGGTTAAACATTTAAAAGGAATTTAAGGTAACTGGATGTTTTGCGATTTTTACCTAAATACCCCTGGCATAGAGAGTGATTGTTGAGCTGAGGCGGGCAGTTCTGGGCAGCTCCTTTATTGCTGCAGAACCAAAAGTCCAGAGGGTGGAGCTGGAACCGATCCAACTCCTCGTCCGAGCCTAACCCCTAACCCCTAACCTCTTACCCACAAGACGCTGTACAACACAGAACAACAATCCAGCCTGAAACACACAAAGCTATTTATCTACACCATTCTGGACATACGGTTTGACTCCGCCCTGGTAGGAGGAGCTGAATCAGATCAGGTCCGACGGCATGACTTTTGGTTCTGCAGCAGGGTCGTTTGCGCACCCCAGTGAAAGGTAATAAGTAGGAGTTGTTGAATAGTAAGGAGGTGGTGGGTGTTTAAACTGCGTCGTGAGAAGTGAATGAGGATTTACTGGATGTCAACTCGGAACGCGGGGCTTTTTTTCACCGCATTTCCCTTTTTCCGTCCGCTCCGTGTCTGCTGTACTGCCGTGAAACGATCGTAATTTTTAAAAACGCGAACAGAACGACCCGGTCTCCGACGAAGAACCTGCGGCGGTGCAGCACATTAAGCCCCGCCCCCGACACCAGCACCAGCACCGCTTGAGTGGCAGGGAGAGAAAATCGTGTCGTGCTCACCGTTGTCCTGGATGATGCGTTTGAGGTGATCGGCCATGACGTTGCGCAGGGCGCGTTTGTACGGCAGGCCGAGGCGATGAGGGAAGACCACAGCCGTGTCGACGACGGTGCTGTGCAGAAGCTGAGAAAGCACAGGTATGGGGTTTAAACACGTACACACACACCCACACACAGTACGAGACAATACGGTAAACGTAAAGATGCCGGTGTGTGTGTGTGTGTGTGTGTGTGTGTGTGTTACCTTAAGGGCAAAGAGATCGCTCTCCAAGCTGTGGCCAATCAGGATGGACTCTGCACTGAACATGTTCAGTAAAACGGCCTGCACGTCTCTTAGCCTCATCGTGGCGCTCTCAAGATCCTCCTCCGTCACACCAGAGAACCTGAACACACACACACCTTAGTAAACCGCAAGAAACTCCGCACACACACACACACACACACACACACATTCAGAAAGACCTTCACTGTTCTACCGTTCACTTACAAATGAGTTGCCAAACAACTTATTGAAATGGATAACGCCTACACCCCCCCTCCCCCCTCCCCCATTGACCCATGTGTCACGTGATGCAAAAACAGCGGTTTTAATAAACATTTTTACTTCAAACGATCAATTTTCGAATGCAATTTTTTTAATTTAAGAAGCACCAGTCATGACAGGAATGTCACAACTTTCCCACGTTATTTTAATCACCCTTTTACGCTATGCCTCAGTCTGACATGGTGTTTCATTAGGCATTTAGCGCACTGTGTAGGCAACATCTGCCGTTTTCAGCTCTATGTAGAGAGCACACATACGTATATAGGGAATAGGAAGTTATGGGATTTGGCGTATTTTTAAAAAATGATTCTCGCGTGAAGACGATTTTACACACGGTGTATTTTTAATGACGCGGATGGCTAAATATCAGTGACAAGAAATATTGGATATATAAATACAAATTAAGAATAAAATCATCAAAAAATAAATCGTTGCCTAATGTCATTTTCTTCTTTGCAGCTGTTTTATTTTTTATTAAGATTTGAACACTCTTACCGTGTGTTGTAGTCCACCACTTTGCTCTCTGGCTTCACAAACGTGTCGTAAACCACTTTCAGGTCAGAGTTGATGACGGTCACCCTGGTCAGCTCCAAACCCTGCTTTGTGTAGCACTAAGGGGGTGGGGGACAGCTTTTACATCCACGTATGAATGTGTGTGTGCGTGTGTGTGTGCGTGTGGTATAAGCTGGCTCATAATCTTCTAGTCCACAAGATGCCTCATATCTGTAAGTATTCAGTATACGGCTATGTGTTGACGTATTTAAGTGTATGTGTGTGTAACTGCATTCTCACCATCTCACAGTCCAGAGCGTACACTCCTGCGTTTCCATCAGACGATGAGGGTTTGCTGAACGTCTTTACGTAGCCGTCTAAAGACTCTTTGCGGTTGTCCTGCACGTGTTGCTAACGACGAGAATGACAGTCAATTCAAGCTGCGATGTAGCCAAGCGAAAACTAAAAAGACTTAAACATGAATACGAGTAACAAATTTGCTAAGACACCCTACTAGAAGTCGACCGATATTGGATTTTACAGATACCGACAGATAAGCTGGGCGGTACCGGCCGATAACCGATTAATCAACTGATCGAAACTGAATGAAAACATAACACTCGAAGTAAAATACTGCTGAACTTTATTACAAAAACGAGCAGTACTGACTGTACCATGAAAAGGTCCTGTACTTTTTTTTTGTAAATGAAATAAATATTAAAGTAAATAAACGATATACATCCAAACTGAACCAAAAAGTAACAGATAAAAATAGACACAACCAAAATAAATAAATGAATAAATAAAACCGCTTCAAATAACACAACAAAATTTGTCAGCGATAGTTTTTATTTCTCCTCTAGAGGCCGCTCTCGTACCGTATAATGACAGGGGATCCTTCTCAGCCGCTCCGCAAAGAATGGCTATTGAACCGATGAACGAATGCACTCTTGGCAAATGGTTGTTTATATTTGCCATCGCCATATATTTCTGAGCAACGAATGAAAGCGTGTTAACGATGATATTTTCTTTGCATTCTGCTTTCTGGTTGGTTTTAATTAAGCGCAGTGTGAAACAAAACCAAGTCAAAGCGGGGAGTCATACTTTGAGTGAAAGGACTGCATTCGTGTTCTATCGGGAAAAAAAAAAAAAGAAACAGTTTAAAGTTATTTAGCAATTACGTATTTATCGGCTTTTTATAATTCGGGCACTTTTTAAGCACCGCTAGATACAAGATGGTTATTTTCAAGGTTTTCCAGTACTTAAAAACAAATTCATGCACTCCAAGCACCTTGTATGAACCCTTTAAATAGGTATTTCTAAAATAGGATGTACCTATTTTCACAAACTATTTTTAAAAAAAATTAAATCTAAAAAGCCTGACTGATCAACAACTAGGCGTACTCAGAGCACTAATGTTTCAGAGATTAATGAGACAGATGGCAACGACAGACAGACAGACAGAGGTGGCAGTGTTGCTTAAGACCTCAGTCAGATGAAGAACATGTGGGGGGTGAGAGCAAAAGTGCCAGAAGGGTCAGAAGACTTACTTTAGCCACCTGACATCCAGGAGAGCCAACAGCACCCGAACAGCAGCTGTACTGCGTCTCCCAGCCTCCAGACACTGTGGAAAACAAACACACACGCCAAAAATGGACAATGTTACGATTAAATAAAGTGAGCAAAAACCACCCTTATTTTGCCCATTCTCCATTTTGTCTTTCACAGAGAAACATTTCCTCACCTTTGTATCTGCGTAATCTGCCCCAGTGGTGGTTACACTCCTCTTTGCGGACGCAGTTGCCGCTGGCGTTGACTTTGTACTCGGCTCCACAGCGGCAGCACACTTTAGCGAAGGCTGAGGAAAGGCACACAGCAATAACATAACACAGAATTAAAGAGTCTCATAAGCCTAATACGTTGTTGGTGGAAATGGGGTTTTGAAACTGGATTTGAAAATGCTACAATTTGGGATTGAGCAATGGAGCAGAGAAACGTATTTCAGTCCTGTAACGCTGAGAGCTGAAAGGAAAGACAACATCACCATCTAGTGGTGGAATAACTGCTGAGGGAGAAAGAAAATCGACAGTGAGTAAGGAAGTGGCCAGTGAGAAAAGGAAGTGGACAGAGTGATACAGGAAGTGATCAGTAAGAAAAGGAAGTGGACAGTGAGAGAAAGGAAGTGAACAATGAGAAAAGGAAGTGGACAGAAGAAAAGGAAGTGGACAGTGAGAGAAAGGAAGTGGACAGTAAGAAAAGGAAATGGACAGAGTGAGAAAGGAAGTTTACAGTGAGAAAAGGAAGTGGACAGTAAGAAAGGAAGTGGACAGAGTGAGAAAGGAAGTTTACAATGAGAATAGGAAGTGGACAGTGAGAAAGGAAGTTTACAATGAGAAAAGGAAGTGGACAGAGTGAGAAAGGAAGTTTACAATGAGAAAAGGAAGTGGACAGTGAGAGAAAGGAAGTGGACAGTAAGAAAAGGAAATGGACAGAGTGAGAAAAAAAGTTTACAGTGAGAAAAGGAAGTGGACAGAGTGAGAAAGGAAGTTTACAATGAGAAAAGGAAGTTTACAATGAGAAAAGGAAGTGGACAGAGTGAGAAAGAAAGTTTATAATGAGAAAAGGAAGTGGACAGAGTGAGAAAGGAAATTTACAATGAGAAAAGGAAATGGACAGAGTCAGAAAGGAAGTTTACAATGAGAAAAGGAAGTGGACAGTGAGAAAGGAAGTTTACAATGAGAAAAGGAAGTGGACAGAGTGAGAAAGGAAGTTTACAATGAGAAAAGGAAGTGGACAGAGTGAGAGAAAGTTTACAATGAGAAAAGGAAGTGGAAAGTGAGAAAGGAAGTGGACAGAGTGAGAAAGGGAAGTGGACAGTGAGAAAGGAAGTGGACAGAGTGAGAAAGGGAAGTGGAAAGTGAGAAAGGAAGTGGACAGAGTGAGAAAGGGAAGTGGACAGTGAGAAAGGAAGTGGACAGAGTGAGAAAGGGAAGTGGACAGTGAGAAAGGAAGTGGACAGAGTGAGAAAGGAACTGGTCAATGAGAAAAATCATTGGACAGAGAGAGAAAGAAAATGTGCTGGTTTAATAAATGGTTTTATCGGGTCGCTCTCTGCCCATCCGTCCAGAGAGGAAAGAATGAAAGAACGAGGTGATGATGAAAGCAGTAAAAGTTCATACGGTCTTGGTTTTTCTTCTCTGGAGCGTTATAGATGACGGCGTGGCCCAGGTGCTCAGGATGAGGTCTCGGGTAACCGTGTTCCTGCAGCTGTTCCTCACTCAAAACGTACGCTTTCAGTTTCCAGTAGAGAACTGCACCTGCAGAGCGCACCCACACATACGCACCCACACACGCACGCACCCACACACACACACACACACACACACACACACACACACACACACACACACACACACACGCACGCACGCACACACAAAATGAAACAATGACTCTAAATGTATCCATACTGCAAATTAATCGTTGCTCTTCACCACTTAAAGATGTAATCTGTAACATTCATCTACAACCCCAATTCCAAAAAAGTTGGGACGCTGTGTAAAATGTAAAATAAAAACAGACTGCAATGATTTGCAAATCTCATAAACCCGTATGTTATTCACAATAGAACATAGACAACATATCAAACGTTTAAACTGAGTAAATGTACCACTTTAAGAAAAAAAATGAGGTAATTCTGAATTTAATTGCCGCAACACGTCTCAAAAAAGTTGGGACGGGGGCAACAAAAGGCTGGAAAAGTAAGTGTTACTGAAAAGAAAGAGCTGGAGGAACATTCTTCAACTAATTAGGGTAATTGGCAGCAGGTCAGTAACATGATTGGGTATAAAAAGAGTATCTTAGAGAGGCAGAGTCTCTCAGAATTACAGATGGGATGGAATTTGGATGGAAGTATATGTTGCCAATTAACCTCCAGCTGTTTCTCCAGCTGTTAACTCCCAGACAGTATTCCTATTCAGCGACATCCGTACTGTGTACAATTTTCTGGCATTTTTAAATTTACGCTCGTTCTTAATCATGCTTGGAAAAGGTTTCTTGACGTTAGGTTGGGTCTTCCTTCTCTGCGTCTGTCCTGTACAGTAAATAAAAACTGTAGATACTCTGGCTAGAGTGAAAGTAAACCTTTGAGCTGTACGTCCTGCTGTTTGCCCGTGCGGTTGATGGTGTAGCTGGTCGTGGCTGCCAGACGGCCGCCCAGAACTCCCTCGTGGGACTGAGATTTCCTCCTTACAGGCACAGCGGACTTCCCTGACAGAGAACAGCAACGGTTTGCGGTAAACCGGGGTGTAAAGACATTACCTTCTGTACAGCCATTACGCTAATCTAAAAAAAAAAATCACTCGTCTGACTTAAAGCCAGGCGTTGAGAAGGGAAGACGAGTCGTACCGGTGGACAGGGAGGCAGCAGGGGGTGATGGAGCGGAGGGCGTCGCGCTCTTACTGCGCAGTTTCTTCAGCGCGTTCACTGCGACGTTCAGGTAGATGTTTTTACTGCTGCTCCGTTCATACACCAGCTTCTCCTCATCCAGGGCCTGGAAGAACAAACACGTACACACTGAACACATTCTACAGCATATACTCAAGTAAAAAAAAAAACTAAAAAAAACCCAGTTTCCTTCTGTGCAGGTTCCTTCACTTAAAGGTTACTAGATTAAAACACAGCTGGACGTGTTCCCGAGAACGTGCCGTGTCCTCCGAGCCATTTGCCTATGTGGCGTTCACATGGGTCTAGTAAATAATACTCGCCATCTGGAAAGAGGCCTCCTCCGACGGGCAGAACTTAAGACATTCGTCGATGAAGACGCTGAGGTAGCGCTGGCGTACGTTCGTGGGCACTTTCGCTCCGAACTCGGTGGGGATGATTGGCCGCTTCATAGAAGAGCTCTACGTGCAGAGAGGGAGAGGAAAAGCAGACAGAGATAGTGTGTTACAGAAATACATCACAGTCAAATGCAGAAGTTTTCGGGTTTTTTCGTCTGGGCCAATTTTCAGTTTTCCCCATCATACGACAGCTACTAAAATATGTTGTTCTTCCTAACAGGTTTAAAATTGAAACCGGAATAATACGGACAAGGTGGTTAAGACATTGGACTACTCATTGGTAGATTAAAGACCCAGCTCTTCCGTGAGCACGTGACTAACCCCTAAAATGCCAACCCCACATTATTTAAAGATAAATAAATAAATAAATAAATAAATGAAACTTACTCTGGCTCTTACGCCTCTACTCTGTGCACTTTGCTTCTCTAGAACTCGATTATAAATCTTGTATAGTAGCACTACTTGTATTGTTCTCCGCTTGATATATCGCTTTGCTTGTATTTCCTCATTTGTAAGTCGCTTTGGACAAAAGCGTCTCAATTTATAAAAACAAAAATGCTAATTAATAAACAAACAAACAAACATGAAATTCGTCCCCATTATCCGAGTTGACGTTTTACACTCGGATAACGGGAATGACGACGCGCTGATGCTATATAATAACCGCCACTTATCATCACGCGGTGTTAGATCTCACGTCCTAGCGACCGTGTTCTCGTTGCAGAAGCCTTCGAGCCAATAAGAACGCACTTTCACGGCGTGACTGACGAATCGTTTGAGAAATGAAATGGAGAAGAACAAAATTGCCTTTATCAGACGTTTGGTGTGACACAGTGGCAGTGTTGTGCGATTGACACCTTGAGTGTAGGAGTGTGTGCCACTCTCTTTTGCGCCGAAGTGGACACGGTTTTGGGCAACATGGTGGCTGACGTGTGCGCTCTGACCGACGAATGATCTGGTACAGCTCTGCTGGGTGATAAAACACCACGGCTAGCCTGCTGCGACTCTGACAAAACTACACAACACAACACACACAAACAGAGCGCAGGCCATTATTACATTACACTCGATGACATCTTTTTAATAATTTAGTAATTCATTTTATTCCACGTAAAGTCTCGCTTATCCTTCAGTAGTTCCCCAGAACATGATACTTTACTCTTTACATAATAGAAGGTGCATATGTAATTGTATTTGCATGAGAATTCTTCTACCGGGTTTTTTTGCGGCGACGAGGGCGGGGTTCGGGCGGTGCATCACCCTGCGTTTCTCGCCTGACGCTGCGGCGCTGGAGAGGGGACGTGATGCAGGAGATGCGTTCTTGGCGGCGGATGCGGCGAGCTCCGCGGCCTGCTGCTGAGCGATCTGCATGCGCTGGTAACACACCTCCTGGGCGGTCAGTCTGCGCTGAGGCTTGGGCAGGACGTTCAGCGACGGCTCCGTCTGACCGGCGTTAAATCGGCAAGCAAGGAATAAATAAAGAATACGAACGTATAGGTTAAAGGAATAATCCAACATTTATTTCAACCTGATCCCCATCTACTCGCATAGTATAACGGACGTCTAAGGGCAGCTGTCAAAGTCAAAATAAAGAAAACGTGGATGAAGACACGTGGATGTATAATGCAAAATTAAATAAACCTGTTATGAGGGGGCGGGGATGCTTCCCTCTCTGAAAGAATGAATACGTGATCGAAAGTAAGGTTTTGTTTTGTCGCGAAGTTGGTTGATTCCTGCTCTCGCTTACGTTACAGCAGCTATAAACAGTCGTTCCTTCACCGGCTTCTCTTCGTTTCCTCTTTCTAGTTGTTAATACAGCGCAAGACACCCATTGCTACGTTACCGAGTAACTGGATACTCCATTATCCGTCGGTAGAAAAGCCCCGACACTGGAGACTCCTTCCACGATAAGTGTGAAATAAACATCTCCTTACAGAAAACTCGAACTGCTTGTTCAGATTACAAGTTGTTACTATACAAACAACAGCGTATTAAACGGAGCGGTTGAATATAAGCCTGTGATTTGACTCGGAGCTGAAACCGCAGTCAGAACCGCTGTTAGAGAAAACTAATCGACACCTTTTGACGAATAAAAGCGTTTGATCAAATTGTTTTGCGGTCATTTTTAAGAACGTACGAAGATAGCTTTTAACGCCACGTGTACAAGTACGGTACGTTGAAATTCTTCTCGTTGCAGATCCTAGCTCGTTAGGAAGCTGGGGTCCGAGCGCTCAGGGTCAGAAGGTCAAAGGCCTAAGAGGAGCATTTAGGCGAAATCCAACAACTGCCCTTTAGACTTCCGTTATATATTACTATCACTATTATTACTATTATTTATTTACAGTTTGGAATAAACCGGCTATTCTTTAGTCAGTACAAGGAAATGTTTCAAAATTCTACTTGGTAGTAATTTTACGTACAAAAAAAAAATTAAATCTGGAGTATTCCTTTAATGTAAGAATATTTTCTGATTTGCAGAGTAAACGGCTCGACACTCACACTTCCTTTGGCTTTGAAATGTGAAACTCTCTTTTTCTGGCCGGGGAAAAGTGTGGTTAAAGTGCTCTGTGCGTCTGGATCTTCCTCCTTCTCTTTAGGAGGCTGAAAAACACACACACACACACACACACACACACACACACACGTGCGCACACGCACAAAACCGTCAAAATTCCCCTTCAGATTTTCACTGTGACTTCCATTGAACTCTAGGTAACGAACCCAAGAACCGCACCGCGTGAATCAACACGTTAACTAGCTCATTAACGCGGGTGTGTAACTCAGAACCCGGCGACTGCAATACCTGTTTAGCTTGCCTGCCTTTGTCTTCCGTTTTCACATATCCGGACTCGTTAAAGATCCTCAGACACTCCTCCATAGGATCCGAGTCGTAGTCGACGTCCTCCTGAAGCATAGGAAAGTCCGCGGCATCGCCGTCATCGCCGTGTTCGTCTTCGTGTTCGTCCCCAGGCCCGATATCGTCGTCTGACGACGTCTCCGTGGCATCGGACGCTTTCCGCTTGTTAACCAGGCTCCTTCGTTTGAACGCCGAAACGGACTTCCGGACTACCCGTTCGTCCTCCTCGTCCTCCTCGTCCTCCTCCTCTGGGCTCTCGTCTCCGAACAGGTCGGCGTGACTCAGCGAGCGCGGCTTGGCCTTCGCCGCTTTGGCGTCCTTCTTCCCCAGAGACGAGCTGCTCTTCTTGTGTTTGTCTTTGCTGCTGCTGGTGGTGCTGGTGGTGGTGGTGGTGGTGGTACTGCTGCTACTGCTGCTGCTTTTCTTTTTGTCCTTCTCTCGTCCACTGCTTTCTATTCTCCCGTTCTTCTGTTCCTTGTACTTGCTGGATTCTTTGACGCTTTGGTGCACCTTGTCCACTTTGGGCTTCTTGGCCTCGCCAATATTTCGCTCTTTATCTCCATGGCTCTGCTCTCCTTTCTTCTTGTCGGGCTTCTTGCTTTTCCCGTCCTTCAATTTCAATCCTTTTCCTCCTTTCTCCGAGTCTTTGGTCATGCCCTTCTCGTCTACAACCTTGCCATGGCTTTTCTCCTTCTTCCCGCTCTCCTGACTCGGCTTCTTCGAGGTCTTCTCCGTGCCGCTGCTTCCTTTCTTCTCTTTATGGCTGCTGCTCTTCTTGACGGACTCGGTCAGCTCTTTCCTCACTGTTTTTTCGCTCGGAACTTTCTTCGCCTGGATGCTGTTCTTGGTCCACTTTTTATCCGGTGGCTCGTCATCCGGCTGCTCGGAATCGAGAGGCTCGAAGCTGTCGGATTCTTCGTCTTCGTCACCGTCGATCGCGAATTCCTGAGCTGGTGGCTGTCTACAGGCTCCCGTTTCTCTAGATTTCCTTTTTTCGTTGTCCGCCGAGTCGGCGCTGCTCTTCCTCCTCTGCAGGCGGCTCTTCGGCGTGGGCCGATACTCGTTTCCAGAACTTTCTTCGTCAGACTCATAGTTGGCCGTGTACTTTTGGGGTTCTTCGACTGGAAGCCGTCTCGGCTTCTTCGCCACGGGGACGTATTCCTCATCCGTGCTTTGCTTCTGCCATCTGGGGTGAACTCTTTTCCTCCCGTCTCCCTCCGTCCCTACAGCCTTCACGCCCTTGGCGCCCGGTTTAGCGGAAAAGTTTGACATCGGATCATACTCCATGTCCGTCGGCGGCCTCAGATTGTCCAGCGTGTACTTATTCTTTGAGGAAGACGAGCAGGTAGTGGGGATACGGGACATTGGAGCAGGTGCTGCTTTTTTCGCTGCTACTCTGGAGACAGCTGTAGGGACGTACTCCATCGAGTTTGCGTAGCTGCTGCTGTTGTTGTTCTCCGAGTCCAGCGTGTATTTGCTGGAGCGAGGAGTCGGGTTGTACTCAGACGACTGGCTCATCTGATAACTCCCCGGATCGTAAGCACTATGGGACGACACGGCAGCGACCGCCTGTCTGCTGTAACCCGCCTTGATAGAGCTGTTTGCAGGATCGTATCCCTGCTCGCCGATCCGAGACAGCCTCTTCTTCTCCTTCTCCATTTCGCTCTGGACGGCCTCGATGGCCCGGTTGACCAGTTCCAGCTCCGTGGCTCCTGGATCCATAACTGGGCTTGCTGGGGGCTCTGCATTGTATTTCTCAACGGGCCGGACCACCTCGGGGTTAAACGGGTCATAGCCTTGGTCTGCAAACAAGAGTCAAAATACAACATACAAATCAGATACAGTGTGTTTGTGCACGCAATTTACAGTCTCTCCAGGAGTTCGCAATCACAGAAAGTAACACAAAATCACAAAAAAACGCCGTAATACCCGGAGGAGCTTTCAATTAAATAAAAAAAAAACAAAACAACAATTACCGCAGATTTTCCACGGATTTGGGCCATGACACGTCATGTGACATCATCAGAACGCACGTTCAGTGAAAGCCCTCTTCGATTCACGTGCGCCGCACACGAGTACGGCTAAAAAGGTCTCGTTTACCAACAAACATCACTGCGAAGGAGCGCGCAAAACTATTTCTTGCAGTTGCGATTTCGCCAATTTGAGTAGTTTTCCGGGAAATAGCTGTATCGCAAATTTTGAAGAACAAAACGCCACCGTTACGGAAAATCGAGCGTTTTTGACCGCGACAATCACACAAACACTCCGCGAAATCCTGCACAGACTAAATTTAAGTGATTAGAAAATTGGAGGAATTATAATGAACTCTTAAAGCCCTAAATTATGGCCAGGATAAAAGAGAATGACCAGAGTGCTTTTCAGCTGACAGGAAGTCTACGGTAAATCAAATAACCACTCTGTACAACCGTGGTGCGCAGAAAAGCATCTCAGAACGCACTACACATCAAATCTTGAGGGCAAATGGGCTACAAAAGCAGAAGGGCACATCAGGTTTCAGTCCCATCAACCAAGAATATCAATCTGAGCTTACATCGAGCACGGATTCACCGAAACTGGACAGATGAAGTTCAGAAAAAAAAAGCCGTCTTGTCTTGTATCTGCCCCAACCTCAAATTATAACTTTATTTAAACTTTATTCTTATTGGTTAAGGAGCCGGTTTAACAAACACGGTGGTGGGGGGAAAAAATAAATAAGTTCAAATCAAGTCCTGAAACAAGGAGCGAAGTTTTCGGACACCGAGACGCGAGAGTAAATTTACTAGGAATACTTCGGATGTTTTTCATGAACTGCATAAGCTTGCAGTAGAATAGTTCACGTAACACATCACATCACATCACTCGAGTCTAAGTTAATCTAAGAGCCTCATAAGCTCAAGTCCAAGTGAAATGACGTACACCAAGACATATGCTGAACCCATGACTCGAGTTCAACTTAAATCCAAGCCTCGGAGGATTTCAGCTGAGGAAATGAGTCGGATACGTGCTGGAAATAAAGCTGTATTGTCAGAGTACTCGAGCAGCCATGATGTAAAGCAGTGAGTCTCAGTTTGAGTGGGGATAAACTGGAATGGACTCGGCTTCAGCGATGAACATTGGCTCTGATGAGACGGACAGAAACTAAGGCTTGAAGCAAGCTGAGTGGGAAGGAATTATTAACCTACATTGAAGATGCTGGAATATGGGTCAGTTACAGACTCCTGGGTTTGTTTCATGCACATATATCCTGAAGGTGTATACATGTAAATAAACAAAGGAAGTAGAATCGATAGAACTGGATGGCTGGAGTATTTAGGCTACTAAAACAGGATGAATCATGAACTGACCTCTCTCACACAAACATACATACACATCAGCTGAGACTCAGAGCATTAAATATGGAGGAAAACAAGCCAAACATAGCTCACTGTTCGAGTCGGGTGGACCGTCTTTGGCTTTTCCGATCTCATACACTCCAGAGGATGCTCTGTGTCTGCTGTTGCTGTGTCTGAAGTGGCAGTACGGTCTGTTACAGCCACTTTCCCCGTCACCACCTCCGGTGTAAAACGGGCAGTCAAGCCCACGGAAGAACCCGGTGGACCTCAGCATGGTCACGCTGAGACCTTTTCATAACCACGCTCATTCAAAGAGGTTTTATTCAACACTATAATATTTCGCTTTGGTTCTGAGTTTGTTGGTGTTTTGCGGCTCTTCTTGTGAGCCCCTCGGCGCGTTTCCGAGCTTTCTTTTTCTCTTTCTTACAGCAAAGCTTCCTAGTGCGCCGCCATGTTGAATCGGGCGGATGCGAATATAAGCGCCTCTCTGAGAAGCAGTGCGCGAGAGCTCCGGTTGACTCTATTGCTGTGCACCCTATATAGGGCCCTTATCAAGGGAGTCGATTGGGATTTGGAAGGCGTGCTTGAAAGCCCCCAGGGATTGTGTTTTTGTGTCACATAGTACTCCGAGCCGTTTGCCTGCTTCGATGGAAGTTGATCAGTTGTGATAGAAGTATCTGAACGCGTTAGGGTGTGCAAATAAGTTAACTTATTTAAAAAATAAATAAAATGAAAAACTCGCATGTGCACTTTCGACACGTAGTGGGCTTTTTCCTATTTGTGAAGAAGTAAAATGGGCGTGTATTGCCTGAGGGGAAGTCCCATTTTGACGAAGGGTGTTTTTCAAAACTTATTCAAGTGTGTGGGAGAGCTAGATGAAGACACATATACAAGAGACTCCCTGGTGTGTTATTGAGTCTAATAATTAAAGTATGCATATTAAATAAGCAGTGTTAATGTTCTCATGCTTCACACTAATGTTAAAAGGGCCCGCTAAACGAATAAGATGTAAATGTTTGTGTACAAACAATAAGAGAGACAGACAGACAACAACTTTATTTCAAATTGAACACAGACGAAACTTCTCCCTTGCAGGCCCAACTCATTTCCAGCAAATCCAGAGGTATAGAAGTCCCCAGTTCTCACGGTAGAAACCTCAGCACTATATGTCCTCCATGCTCAAATATACCAGATTCTCAACAGCACTCTAGGGATAACTAGATACCAAACCCAAAAGTTCCCATCCTTGGTCCTGGAGTACCCCCAATCCTGCACACTCATGTCTTCTCTAAAACTCCCAACACCCGATTTAGTTAACGAGCCAATTAGAAGCCTTGGAGTTGAGGGTGTCGGTTTAGGGAAAACTGCTAATATTGGGCAGGACAGGGGAAATCAGACAGGGTTGTGAACCCAAGTTATACCAGTCAGTCATTCAAGTGGTTCCAAGGTCTTTTGAAGCTTTAGTAGGCCATGCATCCTCTTTCACCTGGAGAAAAGAGAAAACAAAAATGGTAATTGGCTGTTAAGACTACACTATACTAACAAATTTGTGGTTTTTAAGAACAATTCCACCTACCTTACCAGTTTCCCTGTCTGAAGCTATCTTAACCAACTTGTCAGTTGGAGCAATTTCATGAGCCACAGGCATTCAGAGTAAGGAAACTAGTAAACTGTACATTTTTTTTAAAAACAACAACAAAAAAAAATGATACACCAATCCACAGGTGAACACATACTAAAAAAGGTCAAATGACCAGTCAACAAAAGCACCACTTCAATGACAAGAAAAGGAAGTCAAGTAACAACAAAACTTAAATAACCAATGCAGACAACAGTCTCATGGGTTCAAAATCTCACTTCATCCTTCAACTTCACCATAAAGCACTAAAACTTCTTTAAAATGTCATTATACAGCACATTTTGCACAAGATTTGTCTAATCATTTTCCGCTAACAAATTGCTAACACTTTGTCCGCAAACTTTTGTAGCATTTATTTCTAGCAAATGTATTTCCAAAAAGGCCCGAGTCAACTACAGATGCCTGTAAACACCATGCCAAATATTCATCCACTGAACTAAAATTAAGACACCACAAATGTGACTTACACCCATTTCCCTTGCTGTTAAAAGCATATGGAAATTTATACACCAACTATATACAGAAACAAATACAGCGCAGTTACACAAGCACACCATAGCAGTAAATTACCAACAAAATGTCAGACATCCTCCACAAAGCAGGGGGGGAGGAAGAAGAAGGAGGGAGAAGAGAAAAAAAAAAAGCCCCCACTTCCTTCACTCCCTTTTATAAATCCTTTGCACCTGCAAACGTTTAAGACCAGATTACTGTCTAATGAGGGGTGTGTTCAGTTTAATGAGTCTGATTTGGATCGCATGACGTCAGGGTTATGCGTCCGTCCGTCCGTCCGTCCGTAACCTGCCTCCAAGCACCCTGTCTTCGGAGGACATTAAGTACTTTGGCAGGAGGAGAAAGAAAAGAAAAAAAAAAGAAATGCTCTTCCATCATACACTTCCAGAAAAAAGAGCAAGACTACAATAATGAATCATATATATATATATCAAAATCCAGAAATTGATATATATGGAAAATATTAATTATTACTCTAGTGATACTCTAAGATTTGTAGTATGTCATACATCCCACTAGTTAACTACTACAACCTTCAGGATGTTAAACTCTTGATTGATTAATTAATTAATTAATTGTATTACTCAACTCCCATTGTATGACTTTGATGTGACATTGCACTTGTAGTAAATCATACATCCAGTGTACTGTATCCATACTTCATCCAGATATCCTGCAAGGTAAACTCTTTCATAAGTGGAATTTGACATAGTTGTCCACGTCAAGCACTTTTTAGACGGTCCCTTAGTGACGGCATTGCAATACAACGCCAGAGATCCTGAAAGATTAGCTTTAACATGAAAGACTTTTTAAAATACATTCTAGTCGGTTCTCTAGCCACTCCAGATTGAGGATATAGGCTTTTTTTTTTTATCATTCTTTGGTACGTTTATTTCATGAGAAACCGTAAAGAGCAGCTCGACCATGCAGCGGATGTCCAGTATCAACAGAGACACGCCCATCATGCGCGAGCGCCACGTGCAGCGTGTAATGGTGTTATGGTGAAAGTACAGTGTCAGCATCAGGGCACAGCCCATCAGGTTTACTTCCTGGTCCCGCCAGAAACGCTGAGGTCTGTCAAATTCACTGCAGAAGAGCTTCTGAGGAACATAAAAATAATAATAATCAATCAATAAATAAATAAATAAACAGGAAGCAGAAATCCATGAGATTATGGAGGCGAGTCTGGATTGTCTCTCTGGTAAGACTTTTCCCCTCATTTCCTTCTCATTTCCTCCCACTTTCCTTCTGTTTGCCCCAGGGTCTCGGGTTCGATCATGAACTCTGCCTGTTTTACTCATGTCAGTTTGGGTTTTCTCTGGGTTCGCCGGTTTCCTCCCACCTCCCGAATTGGGATTGGGTACACTAAATTGCCCCTAAGAGTGAATGTGTGTCTGCATGGTGCTTTTGTGATTGTAGCGACCAAAATCTTTTTTTTTTCCTTCCAAATTTGCGATATAACGTGCAGAGTTTTGTTCGTTCGTTTGTTTTTGCGGAAAACTGCTTTTATTGAAATTGCAAAATCGCGAAATTGCAATTTGCACGGTCTTTCTCAGTGATGTTTGTTGGTAAACAAGAACTTTTAGCTGTCCTCATGTTCGACGCACGTGAATGGAAGACGGCTTTGGCTGAACGCGTGTCATGACGCCGTGACGGAATCTGCGGAAAATCTGCAGATCGCAAAAGCGAAATCCTGGAGGGCCTGCCTGTGACATCCAGGGTGTATAGGCTTCGGAGCTACCGCAAACTTTTCTACATTTTTATATATTGTTTTAGAACTGAAATGGACTGAGTTTGGATTATATTGTGTCACGAATCCACAAAAAAATAGCCCATAATATTGAAATGGGGAGGGGAATTGATATAGGTTGCATGCAAATAAAAACAAAAGTAAAAGTTGTAATTGAAGACGTGTTCACACGCTTTGCTGTGAAACACTTTGCTAAATTAGTTATTTTGGAAAGAGCCGTGTTTATTTGCTAACAAAGAATTGCATATTAATTAGCATAGTCGCTGTGTTTACGGTTCTGAGGTGATTGCCCTGTTTTGCCCCCCTAGCTTTTAATTTGGACAGTTTTACTTTAGGCCACAGGTTCTAAATTCATTTGGCGAGCCGAATTAGGACTTTTACTTGGGCGGTCGGTACTCTAGCACGAACGACAACACGTCTACAGTTTTCAAGGACTTGTGCACTATTTGTGTTACTCACTTGGTATTTCAAGTGCGTAACTTGAAATACCAAACCAACATTCCCTTGTGTTTTCTTGCAGATGTGCAGACGTTGCACAAGGAGGTCATGAGGAACGGTGTGCTGAAGTCCACCCAGGAAAGCTCCCTTTTAGGTGGTCAGTCAATCAAAGATGTGATTTTAAACAAATGCTACATTCCCCTTTCGGTCAGCATAGACAAGACGTACGGCGTGTGTGAGACCTTGGACTTGAAAGGTGTGATTTCGCAGGAGTTTGGAGCAGGCACTGAGGGTGGTAAGTTGCTCCTGTGTGGAGGACCAGGGATGGGCAAGACCACGGCAGTGGAACAGCTCATTTGGGACTGGGCCTCTGGGATCCATCTTCAGCGCTACAAGTTTGTCCTGCGATTGTGTCCGAGCGTGCTGCGTGGACCTGAGCAGAGTCTGCGGAGCATGCTTCTCAGCACACACATTCATATCAATGCTGAGCATCTTGAGATAATCTTGAAGACGCCACACACAGTACTTATAGTGTTGGACGACGTCCAGAACCTTCTATCTAATTCCCCAAAATCCGGTAAGCTGGTGTGTGACCCACATCAGCCAGCAAGGGGCACTGTGTTGGTGCACAGTTTACTAGAGGGGTCTTTGCTGCCCGGTGTGTCCTTACTGCTCACTTCCAGAGACGCTGTCAAGCTGGAATCTGTGCGTTTTGCTCGCCTCATGGGTTTCTCCAGCTCCCAGAGGAAAGCATATTTCCGACGCTTCTTCGGCAACAAAGACAAAGGAGAGCAGATTCTCCTTCGTTGCGAGCAAGCTGTCGGAGTCAAGGAGGTTTGTGCTTGTCCTGGATTTTGCTGGACAATGTCCTGTGTGTGCAAAGAGCGACTGGAGCATCAAAATTGTCTCCCGGAGACACTGAGTGAGCTCTACTGCACGATCACACACACACTACTGCAGGAGCATAAGGTGAGCGTGGAGACGGCGAAGGAGCTGATTTATGGTTTGGGGAAACTCTCGGAGCAGTGCACATCTGTCACCTGCACACACTCTGACATCATTAAATGTGGCCTTCAACCCTTCCTGGGCTCCCAGATCCTGTCTGCTCTCCTACACGTCAACGCTGATGATGCCACTTCCCCTGCTGCTACATTCTCCTTCGTGTCTCCGACATTCAAAGACTTCTTAACGGCGGCCTCCTTTTACCTTGACTACGATGATGGCAGGATCCTAGAAAGTCCCATGGAAATACACAACTACCATTATTTTCTTGCTGGGCTTTCAGACCCTATGCAGAGGAAGCTTCTGGAAACCTCCATAGGCCTCTTCAGCAGTGGCCGTCTCTCCGAGTTCCACCGCTGGCTCATGAGTACGGTTGCAGAGGTGCTGCCGGGCATGGGCGACATAAATCACTGGCATGTTTTGCGTATCCTCTACCACACGTTCAGCCCCACGCTGGTCAGAGAGAGCGTGGGGTCGTGCAAGTGGAGGATGATCGGCTACGGAGGCATGCAAGAAGCAGACTGTGCAGCGCTGGCGTTTGTAGCACGTTCCTTAGGAGAACTGCAGCTACTGAACCTGTGCAGGAGCTCACTGACAGAGGAGAAGGCGGAGAAGCTCATGACTGCCTTCCGCTTGGCCAAAACCATCAAGTAAGTAAGGGGAAGAGAGACAGTGGGGGGAATGGAGGGTAGACAAGTCCAGTGTTGAAATGTTTTCTTGATTCATTTGGACTTATTGGCAGTTGTACTTGGACTTGCCTCGCGCTCGGCTATTGGTCTCGCTAAATTTAATGAGCAGAAATAATGTTTGTGTGGCCTTTTTGGGGGGGTTTTTTTGTACAGAGTTTGAAAGAATTAATTCCTTCTTCTAGAAAACTGAGGCTTGGTCTTGATGGTTTTTGGTCTTGATCTTGACCCATCTTGCTTTCATTTGAACCCAATCCTGACTTGACCTCGACTACCTTAAGACTCAGTCTCTAGTCTAGTAGCCTTGACAATGGCAGTCTTGACCATAGCCCTATTATTGAAGACTATGTAGAGGCATACAGTTGCCTCTACACATACACATACAGGCATACAGTTGAGCCAATGGATCATTTTGATTGCAACCGTAATCGCTGAAAGATTTGTCCACATGAGTCTATTGTATTTCAATTCAGGATGCAGTTATTAAACAATTTCTCCATCTTGATGAATAACATAACGTCTAGGTCCTGCTGTGAGCTGTCAGTATGTTTAGTCATATTAAGGGTTTGACAGTTCGTGCAGTTAGAATGGTGCAACAACGAGCCAATAAGAAACTATACAATGTGTTCCTTTGTATGGATGACGACACTTTCAGTTACTACTTCCCTTCCCCACTGACAGTGTTGTGCCACTGATCAGTAACTGCAACTCACTGCTAGAAGTAAAGTGCGCCCTAACCTTCACTTCTCACGAATAGATTGTTTTTCCTCCATCCCTAGGCCTGACTGTTAAACCTGAGATTGCACTTAATATTTATAGACCAAGATTATGATATTTTAAGCAGTGGGCTGATCTTTGACACTGGTTTCTGCCTGTCTACTGCCAGGCTCTGGGTTACTGATCGGAAGGTCGGGGGTTCAAACCCCAGCGCAGCCAAGCTGCCACTGTTGGGCCCTTGAGCAATGCTCTTAACCCTCTCTGCTCCAGGGGGCGCTGTATCATGGCTGACCCTGCGCTCTGACCCCAACTTCCTGGTATGCTGGGGTATGCGAAGAAAATAATTTCGCTGTGCTGTAATGTATATGTGACCAATAAAGACTCATTATCATTATCTCTTTTTCTACAAATGTCAAAAGAGTCGTAGCGATTGGCGCTGCCAGCAAGCAGTTCCTGACTGCACAGCTGGTAAAATGATTACACCCTTGTGTACTCTCATTAAACCTTCAATAACTTTATTAAGCGTTTGACCTTTCAGCTTGGATCAAAGTACAGTGAGTGTGGGTGCGATCAGACATTTCGCTCGGGCGCTGAAGGACGGACGAGCCACCGAAGTCAACCTGACGCACTGCAGACTGGGAGACGAAGCAGTAAAGATCCTGTGTTCTTCCATCACACACTCCAACCTGCACACACTCAAGTATGATCCTCACAAGAGCACACGGAAAAAGAATCCCTTCTTGTTATCATGTATGTCACTGTGTGTGTACGTGTGTGTGTGTGTGTGTGTGTGTAGCTTGTGGGACTGCTGCCTGACGCCGGCCTTTAGTGAGACACTCGCTGAGATGATGACTAGTTCTAAGCTGTGTGTGTTGGAACTGGGAGCTAACAACCTGACCGATGAGGGACTCTTTCGGCTCATCGGTGCACTCGGGACGTCCACGTGCACGCTGCAGAATCTTGGGTTCTCTCTCTTATTTATTTATTTATTTATTTATTTATTTACCTTCACAAACACAAATAAGCTGTCATTTTTATTTACAATTTGCTGTCGTTGTTTTTTTTCTTTGTTGAGTCACGTACATTAAGTCAGGGTGTCTGTCCCTGTGTGTGTGTGTGTGTGTGTGTGCATTCTACAGTTTGGATCTCTGTCCTTTGACTGGATCGTGCTTAGCTGCGTTGTCGTCGGCCCTGACATCTTCTCTCTCTGAGCTGACGAATCTGGTCCTGAGAAGGAACAGCCTGGCTGGTGACACCCTGGAACATCTCTCAGAAGCGCTACAAAGTGGCCGCTGCAAACTCAATACACTGAGGTAGCACACACACACATACACACTCATACACACACACGCGCGCTATACATGTACACCAAGGTATATATATATATATATATATATATATATATATATATATATATATATATATATATATATATATATATATATATATATATATATATATATCCCTAATTTCTCCATCTGGGGATTAATAAAGTATTATCTTATCTTATTTAAATACTGCAGCAAAAGGTCTTGTGATAATTGCACCTGGTGTTTAAAAAAAAGAAAGTTTTTTTAGAAAAGTCAAAGGAGCTTGCTAGAGTTTTCAGGGAGGACATTATTAAACAACAATCTAATAGAAAAAAGCTACCGCCATAGCAGAGATTGGTTTAAAGTTCAGTAATCATCCACAAACAGGGAAGGTAATAAGAGAGAGAAGCCAGCAGTCAACTGAAAAGAGTTGCAGGACAACCTGAAAGCAGAAATATTCCCTTTAACCTTGCTGTGGGGTAAGGAGACTGTTTAACAAAAGCAGTGGTGAAAATAATGAATCTAATAAATGATAAAGATCTATAAATACTGGTTAGCAATAAATCAATCAATCAATCAATCAGTCAATCCTTGTGATTCGTCTGCTGTCTCGAGTTTAAAGCTGCTATAATCTCTGTGAACACAAGATGTCGCTGTGCACTCAGACAAGAAAAATACCCTCTTTACAGGGCTGCATATGAGCTTCACTAGAAATGAGAACACTAGAGAGAGTGTGTGTTTGTTTGTGTGTGTGTGTGTGTGTGTGTTTCTTCTGCAGTTTATATGATTGTGAGCTGACCGGTTCCTGCTGCCCTTCCCTAGCAGCCGCACTTCAATCAGAACACTGCTGTCTGACCGAGCTGGACCTGTCTGTCAACGACCTCGACGAATCAAACGTGCTCCTCATCTGCCATGCCCTGAAATCCCCCAAGTGTTCACTGGAGAAGTTACGGTGTGTGTGTGTGCGTGTGTGTGTGTGTTCATGTACATATGTGTGTGGATGCGTTTATAGTATACGTGTGGGTGTGAAAGTTTCGTTGCCACTAGGTGGCAGCACAGGGTGTCCGCATGTGTGTGTGTGTGTGTGTTTGTGTGTGTGTGTGTGTGTGTGTGTGTGTAATATGCGTGTATGCTTTTGTCCATGCGTGTTTGCGTATGTGTGTGAGAGCTCACTATCCAGCAGGACATTTAATATATATTGATTGCAGTATTTGGTTAATCCTTTATCTGTGTACGGGTGTGTGTGTGTGTGTGTGTGTCAGTATGAATGCGTGTGAGCTGACCGAGTCGGTGTTCAGCGCACTGGGCAGTGTGTTGGTGTGCGAAGCTTCCAGGTTGAAGGAACTTGCCATCGGAGTAAACAAAGTAGGGGACGTTGCAGCCAAACACATCTTGAGGGCCCTGAAACACCCTCACTGCCAGCTACAGCATCTTGAGTAAATCAAACTTATCTACACGTACACACACACACACACACACACACACACACACACACACACTTTAGCAATGATGGGCAGTTTTTTTCTGTGTCTCACACCATGACTAGTGCCAACTGTTGTTCCGCTGTGCTTGTCTTGGCAGTCTTGAGATGGTGGATCTGACGGACGCCTGTGTCGACGAGCTGTGCCAAGCCGTCATGGCTTGTAGCTCCTTAACGAGCCTGATCGTGAAGAACAACAACCTCACTGACATTTCCGTTCCCCGATTGGTCGAGCTCGTTCGAGACCGTCCAGTCTTGGAACTGAAGTAAGCAAAAGTCTCAACCAGGCACAGAGCAAACAAACAAACAAACAAACACACAACCCGTGTTACATGGCTGCAGCTCGGCGCTGTCTCATTACGTTTGTGTCTCCTTCTTTTCAGTGTGCAGTATAATGACTTCAGCGAGGACGTTTTCGAGCTGATGGACGTCTACGAAACGATACGATATTAACGCAGCACGAGCTTTCACGCAGCCAGTACGAGTTATAAAATGAGTAAAGCGTTCGATTAACGCCTCATTTACTGCGAATTCCGCAATAACGCACTCCGCGCGGTTTCATGTGTCCGCTGGAGCAGAGGCAAGTTTATTGATTTTGGCATAAACGCAAGTCAGGGCTGTTTGTATGATGTGAAAAAATAAGTGGGTTTACAAACTAAACACAGTATTTTCCGTGTGTTATGTTGAATTGTACATCATTGCATCATTTATTCACATAACAGTTACTTATTAACTACCAAAGTGAGTTAGTATATTAGCGGGCTATAATGTCTTTTTATTATTCTTTTTTTTTTTTTTTTTTTAGCGATCCTATGCTGCCTACATTACCTTGTCTTTCTGTGCTTTATAAAATATAACCATTAAAATTATTGGTACCCCTAATGATCGTTCAAATCAATTTTGTCTCTTTTTTTTTTTCTCCTAACCGAATGCCATGATCATCCTGAAGACGTTTACATAGCCTGCCAAAAGCCAGACTTGCGTTAGCACGCCTAGGCGTGCACTTTACATCATCATCGATATTCGCTTTTACGGATACGAGGTAGCAGAACTCGTCTACGGAAAACAGTGGACAGAAATTGTAACGCTACGGCATACAAAAACATTTCAGATATATATATATATATATAGATAACCATCCGTCCATCTTCTATACCGCGTTATCCTTTTCAGGGTCACGGGGAAACCTGGAGCCTATCCCAGGGAGCATCAGGCACAAGGCGGGGTACACACTGGACAGGGTGCCAATCACACACACATTCATACACTACGGACACTTTGGACACACCAATCAGCCTGCCATGCATGTCTTTGGACTAGGGGAGGAAACCGGAGTACCCGGAGGAAACCCCCACAGCACGGGGAGAACATGCAAACTCCGCACACACAGGGCCACGGTGGGAATCGAACCCCCGACCCTGGAGGTGTGAGGTGAACGTGCCACCATGCACCCACATATGAGTGTGATGATATGGTGCCCACATAATAATAATGATAATAATGAGTCTTTATTGATCAGGTATACATTACAGCTCACACACTTGGTGCACTAACTCTCTCTCACAAACATGTTCACTCACACACATTCATCTGCCCGTTCACTCCGTCGCTCACTCTGGGAGCACTATTTATCAAAGTTTTTCAGTACTTAGAGAAAGAAAAAAAAAAAAGATATCAAAACAAATCATATGAAAGAGACAAAGGGTCAGGGGAGGAAAAGTCCCTTTTTATGATAAATCTGAATTAGTCTTTAGCAGAGATGACGTCGTTGTCTTGAGTCTCGGACGCCTGAACGAGAACGTTGGTGCAAATGATGGTTTTCACAGACTCGGTGTGACCTGGAATAGACACACGAGTTTATATTAAATGTGAGGTGGGTCTGGGGAAACCTGTCGGATGACGTCCGGCAAACATCCGGAAAAAAAACCCAAAAAGATATATTCACACACACAGAGAGAGAGAGAGAGAGAGAGAGTATATGATGTGAAGGTTTTCCCCAGGTTGCCACACAAACTTGAGAAAACATTCAGCTCTAATGCTACACATTAACTGATGGAGCAATAAATAATATCAAGTGTTAAACTAATTCAATCAGGCATACTTCTGATTGGCTGAAAATTATGCCTGCATCCATATATGGTATTTGTGAAGTCCCTAATATAAATCGACGAATGCATAATACTTACTGGTGTTTGGCACGGTCTGGACACGTATAACAGCATCCTGACCAATTCTGATGGATGACACACAGAGAGTAGTTGATTACATTATTTGTAAACCACTTAATATTACCGATCAATTAAAGACATACAGCACGTCAAGGCTATGAGTGAAATCGGTGCAGCTACACCTCAATATCCTGTCAGCTTTCACCCTGCTTTAATAAGATCTCTCTCACCGGTTCTCTTCTCCTTCCAGAAGTTTCTTGTAGGTGGCGATCTCAACGTCCAGGCCCAGTTTGATGTTCATCAGTGCCTGGTACTCACGAACCTGCCTGGTCATGTCCTGCTTGGCTTTCTTCAGTGCCTCCGCCAGTTGTTTAAGTTGTTGCTTAGCATCAAGCACCGCCTCCTCGCCATGTCGCTCCGCCTCCACAATCCGTCCATCCACGCTCTTACACTGCAAAACAAACAAACAAACAAACAAACAAATAAATGCATGAATGAATTGAACAATAGCCTACACAAACCTCTCTCTCTCTCTTTGTCTCTCTTCCTCTCTCTATTTATTTTCAGGAACTATAAGCTTTCCTGAACCGGCATATGTATTTCAACCAGAAATAAACAGCATTTAAAAAATCTGATTACCCCCTAGATGTGAAAATGGAGATTGTTCATGCTAACACTGGTGCACATATGATCGCTGACTCATTCACTCACTTCTGCTAGCCAAATGACTTTCTTTAGGAAGCCATTTCAAATGTGAACTTTGCAGGTAAGTGACGCTACCATCACCGTGCTTCACTGTAGGGATGTTGTTCAGTGAGTGACGAAACAAATTCACTCTGAGAAGAGAATACGTTCATACCTATACCTTGTAGTATATACCTACATAACGTACACACCAACCACTGGATATTATACTTTATGACGAATGAGCTAAAAACACGCGGCTAAACGGGTAGTTCTGCAGTTGCTGGAGTTTCCTGCTTGTTCGATGCCGTGGTGTTTACTATAATTAATGTGTGAGGTGTGTGTGTACTGGGTGGCTCCTTGGTGGTTGTTACCTTCTCTTTAGCAGCCATTATGTCTGCCTGCAGCTTTGTGATCAGTCTCTTTATCTTGGCGATTTCATGCTTAGTGCTCTTTATATCTGAGCTGTTCTGCTCAGCCTGTGATGATACCAGCTCAAACTGACAAGGGAAACGCATGACAGGTTACAAAACTAACACACACACACATATGTATACACAAATGTAGGCCTGAGTGTCGGCTTGTTAAGCTTGGCACTTGGTGTTTTCATACACGGGTAAAGATGTACCCTTGAGGGGACCACTCCAGTGACAGATATAAGTGTAAATATAGAGGCAGGGGGTCGTCACCTTGTTCTTGTACCAGGCCTCGGCTTCCTTCCGGCTGCGTGCCGAGACCTCCTCAAACTGACTCTTCACCTCCTTCACTACCTGCTTCATGTCCAACTCCCTGCTGTTATCCATCTCAACCACCACTGAGGTGTCCTTCAGCTGCTCCTTCAGCTCCCGCACTTCCTGTTCACAAAGAGAGGCGTGTAACCAGAGAGCGATACACGGAGAATGAGAGAACAGATGATGTGCTACTGAAAACTAATAGAAGAGCGTGCACGTACCTCTGCATACAAGGCCTTGAGGAAGTCCAATTCTTGTTGAACTCCAGACAGCATCTCCTCTAGATTAATTCTGCCCAAGTAGTCAGAATCAACATCCTGTCAGAACAGGAAATGCAAAGAAAAAAGGATTAATCAGTACAGTAAATACGTTTTTGTCATCTGTGCCATGATGAAACGGTGTGTAGATTTGAATGCGTGTCTTACCTTCTTCAAGCACACAAAATCATTTTCTGCTGTGTATCTCTTGTTAATCTCTTCTTCATACCTGCATCGAAGGAAAGTGGTGTGTGTGTGTGTTTGTGTGTGTGTTTAAGTATATTCTTTTTGATTCTACAATCCACACTAGAGATCTTTTAAAATCCCAAATGACCACCTTTTGACCACCGGTTATTATTTTTTTGTTTGTACATGCCCGTGAAATTGTACTATACTGTATATTTCATGCTCATGCGATTGTCTTGTAGATTAAACAGCAGTTTATACCATGAACAAATGAGTGAAAGCTGGAAACGTGGCGCTTAGCGCCACGCGAGCGACCTGCTGAGTCCAGGGTTAACGAACGTTGCCTTTTATTTTCAGAACCTCCGCTCACACCTACATTTTTCCCAGTCTTGATGCACACCTCTAATCCCCAGTTCTCTGTAACACCACAGATTATTCGCCTAATCTATGAACAAAGAGATGAAACAGGTTACGCTAGAATCCTGTAGAAATGGGCGTTAAAGAGTAAAAATGTCTGGCATGTCATTTTCATGCTTGAAGTGTATTTGAGCTTCAGTTTCTGCTCCTAAAATAGTACCAGCTTGTCTGTTTGGAATCATGCTGTGTGACATAATCACATTAAACCAGCTCTCAAATCCTCTTAATTAGAGATCGACCGATATTGATTTTTATAACCGATACCGATACCGATATTTGTATGTTTATGTGCCCGATAACCGATATTTATTTAATGTTTTACTTCTGTTTTTAACACAATGCTAACGGCACCACTGAACTGAACAAACCGTTTTATTTATAAACAACTTTGTCAATTTTTTTAAAATAAAAGCTTCGATGAGGTAAACAGATCACGGGACTTCATCACGTTAAATAAAGCTTATTAATTAAAGCAAAGCAAGTATACTTTACCTGTGCACACCGTCGTTGACTCGTCTCCCCTCGGATACAGCGCTGCAATGGCGGTCCTGCGCGCAATTCTCAAAACGCTCACACGGTGGCGCCATTTATAGGTGGATCCGATATTACAGAACCGATATCCGATTATGGAAAAACGCTTAAATATCGGGAAAAATATCTGTAAAACCGAATATCGGTCGATCGCTATTCTTAATTGTTTAACCATGTCTATTATGATTAGGTTAAGTTGTTTTGTTTTTGTTTTTTTTAAAGTTGTTCCTCATTTGTACAGCAAAATGATTGACGGGTATTTTTTCAGCAGTATCACTCAGGTCGTCGAACAGTGATGGAATCCCCTCCGAAACTATTGGAATCCAAGAGGCAAACCAGTCATCAGCAGGAAGAATCGGAAAGACAGATTGGAATTTGCAAAAAAATAAAGACACGAGCCACTAAAGTTCTGGAACCAAGGTGAACTACGAAAGTGATGGAGAGGCCAAAGGGTGGAAAAAGAAAGGATCGGCTCATGATCCAAAACATGCAAGCTTATCAGTCGAGCATGGTGGAGGTAGTGTCATGGCATGGGCTTGCATGGCTGCTTCTAGAACAGGATCACTAATTTTTTTTGATGATGGAACTCATCAGTAAAGTTTACAGGAACATCTTGTCTGCCAATTTACAGAGAAATGCATCCAGATTAATCGGGAGGAACTTTATCATGCAGCAAGACAATGATCAAAAACTCAACAAAGGACTTCATCAGTGGGAAAAGTGGAAGGTTTCTGAAAGGCCAAGTCCCTCACCAGACCTTAAGCTAATTGAGCAGCATTTCACTTCCTGAAGAAGAGACCAAGAAACAAACAACAACTCAAAGAAGTCTAGAAAAGCATCACAAAAGAAAAAACCAACAAATTGGAGGTCAATGAGTCGCCGGCTTGATGCAGTTATTGCAAGCAAGGGATATGCAACCAAATATTAAATGTTACTTACTTTCATTTACAAGATTTGTCTGTTCCTATACTTTTGCTCGGCTAAAAATCGGGTTTTGATTTGATACAGAAAGTGCTACATTTTATGTTGTTTAACACATCTAGATGTAAATACCAGGAAATACAAGCTCTCATCTCTCATCTCATCTCCACCTCTTGATCTCAAACCCAACTCTCTCGGGTGTGCAGCACAAACAATAAACTGGCCTTGCCGTTCCAATAGTTTCGGAGCGGACTGTCTGCTGGTCATCTGTAAAACTGAATGTACGAATGATCCTAGTGTTCCAAAAAGAGAAAAACGGGTGGGGCCATTTCATTTTTTTCAATTTGCATATTCGTAAACTCCTTCCGTTTAGAATAAATGCCCGAGCGCTTTAGTTGCCTGATGAGCTTTTTATATAACTGTCACGTTGAGCGTTTTCTGTAAAGTTTACCAGTAAGTCTGTGTTCGAATTTGAGAATGAACTTAATCATAAGAAAGTACACCCTCAGCCCTGCATTATGCTACAGCTCATATGTTTTTTGAATGCTCCGTAAAGTGTCTCACTTGCATTTGTTGTCCTCCACCAGCGACTCAACACTGTGGAGCTCAGCGTTCAGGTACGCCTCGTTATTCTGCAAGGTGCTGAGCTCAGACTGTAACGTACTGATGTACATGTTGAACGTGTACTCCATGTTGGATTCGGTCGGAGGGCCGCTCTGTAACAGCTGCAGCTTCGTCTCCAGCACCTTATTCTGCTGCTCCAGATGACGCACCTGAGATAGATCGCACACAAATATAAAAGAAACAGACGGCTTACAGCGAACGCACTTTTCTGTCTGCCATGATTGAAGGCTGGACACTCTTTATAAACAAACGGAAAGCCCAAATATTGCTGGTGATCTGTCTTTCAGAAAACGAACGCATTCTTGCGTGGATGTGTATTAGTTGTATGTCTATGATGAAGCCCTACGCTATAAGGTTAAACCCCAATAGTGTCATTATAGTGCTACTGTAGTGTAAGCCTTCTCGTTCGATATCATGACTATCCGCGACTCTCCGGAGCTAAGGTGTCTCACCTTATCGATGAAGGAAGCAAAGCGGTCATTGAGGGTCTTGATCTGCTCCTTTTCCTGCACTTTGATAGCATGAATGTTTGGATCCAGGTTAAGCTTCACGGGCTCCAGGAGGCTCCTGTCTGTCACGACAGCAGTGAGGGATGACCCCAGAGCAGGCTGATTCCCAAACCCAAAGTAAGAGTTCCCCAGGTGGGGTATGGTCCTTTTAAAACCATCGTGCGAGCCAAGAGAGCGGCTGCTGAAGTTTCGCGTGGTGCTTATATGCTTCCGGCTGCTCATGGCTGCTGAGAGATGGAGACAGTGAGGAGGCTGGTGTAGAACTTGTTTAATCGTGGACGGTCGGGTTATAAGGCTGCAGTTGGAGGTGTGGTAAGTGGGTGTGTGTGGGTCTGCAGGTGTGAAGTAAAAAAAAAAAGGCATGTACATTCTTCAAAACCAGTTCGGCCACACATCAAAAATTCAATGCCTTCATCTGTGTAAAGACACACACGCTAGTATCATAACACGGTAACGTGCTCTTTTACCTTCATGCCTTCTGAGTCGTGTTGAATGGTGATGTCATCACTGTGTGTTAGTGTTTTTGTCAAGTCAAAGAGCTTACAATGATTTCTCACACTCGTCATGTCAAGGTCAATCTAGCTGACACATTTTGGACATTCTCAACAACTACAAAAAAATGTTTTATTTATTTATTTATTTATTTTATCTATCTATCTATCTATATTTATGTCTATAGAGAGAGAGAGAGTGAGTGAGTGAGGAACCTGGCTAAGGTGAAGAGGTCTGACAGGCTTTACGAAATGGGGCATAAACTGCAAAATCACGCCGCACCACGAGAGGGCGACAAAGAGCAACGGACTTCTTGTTCGTCTTGAAAGTCTGTGGTGGTAAATATTATTATTCCCCATCCATATTCGGACAAGCTCCGCCTCCTCGACTAAGATTGGACAGCAGTTCACAAGCGTTCAACTGGTCACGTGTATGAAACCAAGGAGTCACATTAAGTACAGCTTTAAACAGAAGGACTGTGCATGCTTAGACACGAGATATCGTGTTTTAAAATAACAACAACAACAACAACAATAATAATAATAATAATAATAATAATAATAATAATAAACCTGTTGTCGGTGAATTTATATATCCTTCTTGGATTGTTATTTTTTTTGCTTGTACCTGTTTAGTTCACTGCTTTGTTTCAGTTTAGTCTCTTTTAATAATTGACAAGTCAGTTTGGGAAGCTTTAAACAGTCACGAAACATTTGTTTTATCCTTATTTTTAAATCATTGTTCCATTTTACAACAAGAAATATATATATATACAAGTATAAACGAATCACTAAGCATCAGTCTCGAATCGTTTTAACGCACCGAACTAAATAAATCATTTAAATATTCGGTTCGTACGTCACCTTTGTTTTGGCTTCTGCACTATCCAATCAGCGGACTGCATGGAAGCGTGACTTAATTACTAGCCAATCATTGCGCGCAGTAGGCGGAGCTTTCTTGGCTAATCCCAGCGCAGAGGGGGACGTTTGTCGGAAAACGGGTGGTGATAAACATAAGTCAGTGTTCCTGTTTACGTCTGGTTGAAATTTCGGGAAAGAGAACACGACCGTGACGGTGCAAGCCCGATCCACGCCTCAGAAAGAGGTTTAAAAGTGCTATTTTGCAGTAAAACTTGCAGCACTACGCCTGCACCTCTCCTGTCGTTAGACAGGCCGTTTCAATGCATTACAGAGAGCCGTTATCACCGAGGAGATGGACGCCAGCGACCTGTTCTCGAGCTGCAGAAAGGGCGACGTTGCGAGAGTGAGGTGTGTGTGTGTGTGTGTGTGTGTGTGTGTGTGTGGTTGTGTTGTGTTGTGTTGTGTTGTGTTGTGTTGTGTTGTGTTGTGTTGTTTTGTTTTGTTTTAACAGGTAGGTTGTATATTTGGTGGCTGATGTTCAGGTTGTGATTGTTGCATTTAGTGTTGTTGTATTTGGAAGGATTGTTGTTGTTGTGACTGCATTTACTGTTGTTGTGGTTGTTATTTGGAAGGTGGTTGTTGTGGTTGTGATAGTTAGCCATGTTGCTGCTGTACTTGTTCATGTTGAGTTGTGGTTGTAATTGTTGCACTTAGTTTTGTTGTTGTTGTGACTGTTGCATTTCATGTTGTTGTGACTGTTGCATTTCATGTTGTTGTTGTGACTGTTGCATTTCATGTTGTTGTGACTGTTGCATTTCATGTTGTTGTGGTTGTTATTTTTGGGAAGGTGGTTGTTGTGGTTGTGATACTTGCATCATTGGCCATGTTGTTGCTGTACTTGTTCATGTTGAGTTGTGGTTGTAATCGTTGCACTTAGTTTTGTTGTTGTTGTTTGAAAAGGTGGCTGTTGTGGTTGTATTTAGCTTTGTTGTTGTTGTTGTTGTTGTTGTTGTTTGAAAAATAATGGCTGTTGTGATTGTTGCCTTTAGTGCCGATTGGAAACGTAACTGTTGTTGTGGCCGTGATTTGTTGTTTTCAGCTTTGTTGTTCTGTTGTTGTCGGTGTTGTGGTTTTGTTTATTTTTTGGAAAGGGCCAGCTGTTGTGGTTGTGATTGTTGACCATGCTGCTGTTGTAGTTGTTCTTGTTGAGTTTGCGACAGTTGTAGTTAGAATTCTTGCATTTAACTTTGTTTTGTTGGGTCGGGTTGTTGTGGTTGTATTTAGCTTTGTTGTTGTTGTTTGTTGTTTTTAAATGGCTGTTGTGGTTGAGATTATTGCATTTATTATTGATTCGAAACGTTACTTGTCGTGGCTATGATCGTTACGTTCAGTTTTGTTGTGTGGAAAAGTCAACTGTTGCATCCGACTTTGCTGTTGTTTTGTCATCGTTGTTGCATTTAGTGTTTTTTTTTGTTTGTTTGTTTGGAAAACTGTGTTTTTGTTTAGCATTGTTGCTAGGAAAAGTTGTTCTTGTTGAGTTTGAAAAGTTGACTTCTTGTGATTGCTATGCGATTATATGATGATGATGTTGTTGTTGTTGTTGTTGTTGTTGTTGTTGTTGTGACGAGCTGTATTTTTTTGGTCATTAAGTTCACGAAAGGGGAAAGAAGAGGGAGTGATGTATAAAGCTGCTAGAATGCACGTGATAACAGGAGATAACTTTCGTGGACGTTCCACAACATTTAAATGTAACTCTTAAACACTTTTTGTGAAAAGTTCATTTACATAATAAATAAATAAATAAATAAATAAATAAATTTGTGAGTAAACGAATGCCGGCTTGTTCTTTTTCTTTCTCAGATACCTGGTTGAACAGAGAGATGTGGAACTGAACATAAGAGATAACTGGGACAGTACACCTCTGTAAGTCCTAAACCTTTTTATGATCATTTAGTTGTTTCGACTGGTTTAAAGGTGAAAAAGTGCTGCTTTATTATTTTTTTTACTTCACTCTTTAAAATAAACTCCTTAGCGAATGTGAGTCAGTGTTGGTCACGTGACAGATAATCGTTATTACATCATAGATTCTTGGAGTATATCAGCTGGAGCTTTCAGAGGACTCGATTAACCTTTTGTTTTATGCGAGAGGTGATTACGCACTACAGATTTATATTGGACCTACGGTACCGTTGAAAAATCGCACGCTCCTCCGAATATCGCGGCGATCTCTCGATTCCGCGTTCGTTTCTCGGATAAATATGTTTCTGTACATCTGGTGGCCCGAAGCAAGAAATTACACCCCAACGTACGCCATTCATATTATTTTATATGAAAAATGAGCAGAGTGAATACTTCATTATCTTGGACGGGCCGCTAAGCTACATTTTAACATGCTAACACTTCTTACTCTAGATAGCCAGATACGTAACCTAGCTAGCTAGTTAGTCGCTAACCTTTTCTATTTACGTTGCCTCAACAAGCGGAGGAAAAGGAGTAAAGCGGACAAACTGACTAAATCCAATTCATCAGCGTTGAGTTCTTACCGATGTTTCGGTTTCTTGTCGCTTTTCTTTTCGCGTTTTTGGACTTTAGATGGAAATCAAGCGCCCCCTGGTAGTCTGGAGGCCCTCTACGGCCCTGATGCTTCTTCAAGCAATTTTTTGTTGTTATTATTATTATTATTATTATTATTATTATTATGCAATATAAAATAATTGTACGCTTTAACTGGACAAATTGTAACATGCATACATAAATAATAAAACTACAGAAAACACGATGTCACACGATGATGAGTGTTTCTTTTTGCATTTCATGTGTGTGAAGGTACTATGCATGCCTCTGTGGACATGAGGAGTTGGTGCAGTATTTGTTGGCCAATGGTAAGTATCAAACGTTTGTATTCAACTGAGATCTCACCTGACGTGAGCGGTTTGCCGAATCTAACAACCAGTTAATGCTAAATTATTCCTATTCATTTTTATTGGTTATTAGCAAGACGAATGATTTTAAGGAGCATCGGGAATAAGAAATATCAGAAATTTTCGTTTTTACTAAGAACAGCGAAGTTAAATTAAATTAAACGGCAGGGGCTGGTTATAGAATGTTTAGTGTGAAGTTTTTGAGCGGTGCGTGCGTGCGTGCGTGCGTGTGTGTGTGTGCGCAGGAGCGAAGTGTGAAGCGAATACGTTCGATGGTGAGCGATGTCTGTACGGAGCTCTGAGCGATTCCATACGCCGTCTGCTGAAGGAGTACAAGCGGATCACGGCTAAAACCATGCAGCGGGATTACTACGAGCAGTTCCTGCAGACGTGAGACACACACACACACACGTGCAAACGTACACGCGCTTGTGCGACCGAGCACATCTTCACTACAGCAGCAAACCCACTTCCTGCATGTAAGTCATCCTCAAAGGCACACGTATTCAAATGATGCAGGATACGTACGTGCAGAAACCAAACTTTCCAGTCAGCCGCCAGATCCACAGCTTCACCGGTTGCCTTTAAACGCGTTTTGTTCTAACGACTAACTATTACAACGCGGTTGAGTTCTCCAATCTGATTGGTCAGAAGGCGTGCGTCGTTTTCGTATAGCAGCACGGCTCAGACGGTAGTTCAGGCTGTAACGTGAGCGACGGGTTTATATTAATGCGCCCGTTTCTATAGTAACAGCTCAATCACGTGCCAGAGACGCACATAATCTAAGACGAATAATAAAGGGATTAAGAAATTGCGTTATTGTTTTTAACAGAAAGAACAATATGTTGTTGATGTGGTGAAGGTTTTTCGTTAGGAGATCGTGTAGGATTATGTCAGATATATCTGTGACCAGATTTGTATTCGGAAGGACAACTGGTGAACCGGGCACCCAAGGCCCGTCTGGATCGATCCCGCAGAAGAGCTACTGTAGCACAAATTGCTGAAAAATGTTAACGCCGGCTCTGATAGAAAGGAGTCAGGACACAGTGCATCACAGCTGGCTGCGTCTGGGGCTGCGTCGCTGCAGACCGGTCAGAGTGCCCATGCTGACCCCCCTGTCCACCACCGAAAGCACCTACAATAGGCACGTGAGCATCAGAACTAGACCGGGTGCATGTGTGTGTCGCTTACCTGGGGAAGAGATGGCACCAAGATGCACTATGGGAAGAAGGCGACCCGACGGAGGAAGTGTGATGCTCTGGGCGATGTTCTGCTGGGAAACCTTCCGTCCCGGCGTTCATGTGGATGTTACTTTGACACGTCCCACCTATCTAATCATTGCCGCAGACCAAGTACACCCCTTCATAGCAGGATAATGCACCCTGCAACACAGCAAAAATAGTTCAGGGACGGTTTGAGGAGCATGACAAAGAGTTCAAGGTGTTGACTCGGCCTCCACGTTCCCCAGATCTCAATCCGATCGAGCGTCCCGGGGATGTTCTGGACAAGCAAGCTCTTGTGAAGTCAGTGCCTCGATGGCGACACAAGGGGGTCCTCCGCAATATTAGGCAGTTGGTTTTAATGTTCTGGCTTTACATTGTATTTACATTTAAGATTTTAATATTTTCGCTTTCTAAAAGATTGGTGTATGATTAACCTCCATGCAAAGCTTACATTCTGGTGCAGGGTGGAACTTGAGGCACTTGAACCAAACCTTAGTATTTGCATTTTCCAAGCTTGAAACTAGCCCTGAGCTGGAACGATGCCTCTCGGCACCACACCTCATGAGACGCGCGGGTTAATCAGGGAGTCGTTAATACACCTTTGCACTTGTGGCTCATCTCCCTGTTGCTGTTAAATCATTTTCTGAAAATCTGGTGTTTAATTGGTAATTTAGCTGCTTGTTTACTGAACCTCTGTTTCCTGTGTGTGTTTATGTGTGTGTGTGTGTGTGTGCGCAGGCTGCTGGAGCAGGGCTCATACAGCGATGTGACGTTCATGGTGCACGGCGAGATGTTCCGCACGCACCGTTGCGTCCTCAGCGCCCGCTCCGAATACTTCGCCCACATGCTGGAGACCAAGTGGAAGGGCAAGACCATGATCGCTCTCAAACATCCACTGGTGGGCGCTGTTTCACGTAACACGCATTCAAAACACCATCGAGACAGAGACGTCCGAATCCTGTAGGATTTCACTCCGTAATCGCTTAATAACACCGCGCCGACCACACGGCAGATCCAAGCTCTGCGGCCGCTCGATTTCGTTGCATGAAAATGAGCCGATTTGCATGCGAATCCTGCTTTCACTCGCCATGAACGGATGTGTGTGCAAACCAAATGCGGCCAGGTCTTCCAAAGACTAGGATATAAAGACTACACGCAGAGTTCGGCCTCTGTTTTAGAAGGTGTGCGGGAAAAGCACAAAAATCTCCAAAGTGCGTTAAGTATTCAGCACTGTTTCCGTCCACTTCTGGTTTTAAGCCTCATCTTTTTATGCGTGGGCAGATGTTAGGATACACAGTCAAGGGCAAAAGTTTGCATCCTGGGTAAGCAAAAAGTATTCTGGGGGGAAAATACAAACAAGAAATGATACCTACCGAAAAAAAAAAATCACCAGGAAAATAGTTTGAAGAAGGAAAAGAACCAAAAGGAAGAGGTCAGTGTTTTTGCCGTGAACCTCTCGGACTTCGGACCGAAATAAAAACGTATGAGGTTCGTTTCTTATGAGAACGAAAAGAACATCTGTAAAGCGTACTAAACGTCTTTCTATGCCTTCTTCATTTATTCCTTAGGGTGTGCAAACTTTTGTAAGTACATATTGTCGAGGTGACACTTTTTAAAAGGAATATACACTTTGGAGTGTGCTGTTACAGGGAAATAAAAAAAAAAGTCATTATTATTATTATTATTATTATTATTATTATTATTATTCCTACACCACAGTGACGATCGAAAGGTGGTGCTGTTCAAACGTTTATAGTTCCGTCCAACAGCGCAGTGGTGTAAGGTTTGTTAACGTTAACTAATGCCGTAAGTAACGCCGTTCTTTAACGGATGGAACCTTTAACGTAAATCGCTGCCTCCGCTGTTCGCCACGAAAAGGTTAATGTTTTAAACGAGGCCACGTCCGAAATGAGCCGAGAGCAGCTACAGTGCAGATCTAAAACGATCTTCCCTCAGGAGTGTGTGTGTGTGTGTGTGTGTGTGTGTGTGTGTGTGTGTGTGTGTGTGTGCGTGTGTGTGAACGCTGGGTTGGGTTCATCCTTAATGCCTTAATTCTCTATTGTTTCCATCTAGGACAGGACCTCGAGGCGTACGGAACGTGAAATCTCGTGCCGCGTCATTCTCTCCGTCTAACCTCGGTTTAATTATATACCGTATGCTCATTATATATGCGCGAGTACGCTGAGAACAGAATGTGGGAAAGGGAAAGTGAGTGAAAAGAGGATTCGCTCTTACAGGTACAGCCAAAGTTTAAAAATTAAAAAAAAAATAAAAAAAAAACACTTTAATGCAGTTTTATTTTCGACGCTCGGATTATTAATACAATGAAATGACAGAATTCTTACGTTTTTGAGTACAGAGCTTGAACCAACTGCATTTAATCATCTTCAGTAAATACTTCTTTTCTGCGAGTTTAAAGTGTGTGTGTGTGTGTGTGTGTGTGTGTGTGTGTGTGTGTGACCAGGTGAATCCGGCTGCGTTTGCCGCCATCCTGCAGTACTTCTATACTGGTGAGCATCACAGGACATCGAGGGGGCTGGGGCGGGGGGGGGTTGGGGATCTTCCGCTTCAAAACGAAAACAGTGTAGACTCTATCCCGGAGTTCCTCAGCGTGTTGCTTGTACATTCTGTGGCTGTGCAGGTCGTCTGGACATCGACGTGAGTTACGTGGAAGACTGCAAGCGTCTGGCCAAGCAGTGCAAAATCAGCGAGCTCATCGAGGAGCTGGAGGTCAAGTGCAAGCAGGTGCAAGAGTTTGGTGAGACGCTGCATGATGCACAGACACCCTGTTTTACCCCCTGTTGTTTCATGCGTCTTGTATCCAGAGCGAATCCTGACGCGATTTTAGCCACATGTATGTTATGAGAAAATAATCGACCACACGGTGGCGTGTAACGCGAAGAATCCCACCCCAAAGTTGAGAATTCCGGTACTTTTCTGTCTCTTGTTAGTGTCCAATAAGCCGGGGACGTGCGTGAAGGTGCTCACTCTGGATCCTCACGACTGGCAGCTGCAGGACGGCATGGCTCTGTTAGCCGACAGCGCTCTCCCCGCCGATCTGAGGGTGAGACACGAACACGTCAGACCTGGTCACAAGCGCGTACCGCCTTGTCTTTATTCGATCCAACTGCATATGATCCGCTTTCTCAGGTTGGATACGGGCAGCTTCCTTTTGATTTGACGGACAGTTTTCCCAGCTACCCTGACATCTGCTTCCGGGTGGACGGTTATGACTTCCTGTGTCATAAGGTGAGGGAATATCCAGGCTATTTATTTATTTATTTATTTATTTATTTGTTATTTATTTGCTCGCTCTGTTTGTTAAAAGCTGTTCTGCTTTTTTATATTGCAGGCATTCAACTAATCTCAAGCTTGAAACGTGTGTGTGTGTGTGTGTCCACAGGCATTTTTCTGTGGCCGTAGCGATTACTTTAAGGCGTTGGTGGAAGATCATTTCAGTGAGGGAGAAACCCTGCAGTCTCTCCCCGAAGTTCCTGTCATCACCCTACATGATGTATCTCACGAGCTATTCACCAAAATCCTCTACTACATCTACAGCGATAACACACAGGTATACACACACACACACACACACACACACACACACACTAGTGAACTCAATGCTTGCTCTATTTACTGTAACAGAAAGCAAACGGTGTCGCATCTTTCAAGCGAGAAAATCAAGTCAAAGCGAAAGCTTGCTATATGATATGGTGGTAAAGGGGCGGGGCTTCCAGGGGGTCGGTTAAAAATACCTGTGCGACTGTCAATCGTTTCAGATGCATACGTCGATTAGCTTATATGCTATTTTTATTCGGGGGGTAAAAGAGAAGACTGTTCTGAATTTCAGGTCATGAATCTGTCTTCTGATTGGCTGGAAGGTGTTGCATGCACAGGTAGTTCCGTTCAGTTCAATCACCGTTCTAAATTGACGTGCTGCCTATAAACGGTTGTAGCCATAGTAACGTACAGTTACAGTTGCATACAGTTGTCAGACTCGCAGCTTCGTTATTAGTAGAGACGCGGCACAGACGCAGGTAATTCACACACGCACAATCGCTCTCGCGCTCTCTCTCTCTCTCATAATTATTTATTATAAATAAATAAATGGAATCTTATCGCACTAGGGTATCTGTGTGTATGATTTAGAGCGGGCAGAGTTCTAGATCTAACATATATAAAATACCTGACAAAAATTAACCTTTATTTATTTATTTATTTATTTAATCCTTTCAGTCAAATTTTGCACCGCAGACATCAGTGACAGATTTTTAACTCATCAGTGCTGGGAAGTGACCACAGTATAAACATGTAATGCACACCTAACCATGGATTATCCCTTGCGTATGAGATAATGCTAAAACAAATATAAGGTTATTAAGTCTACGTGCAGACGCTATTCTTATTTCAAGCCTGAAATGCTCTCGTTTACTGGCAGATTTAGTTTATTTATACGATGCTGGTTCTCGTCCTGGCTTGTGTTTTCAGCCGAGTGCTGTTAACTTGCTTCATAAAAGTACATGTGGAAAGGGGTTACTTACAGTATTTGGCTTAACACACTGATGCTCCGGTTAAAAGTTTCTGAGTATTACGTCATCCACTGATGGAGATCGACCGATAATCGGGTTTCCCGATATTTAAGCGTTTTTCCATAATCGGATATCGGTTTTGTAATATCGGCTCCACCGATAAATGGCGCCGCCTTGTGGGCGTTTTGAGAATGCGCGCAGGACCGCCATTGCAGCGCTGTATCTGAAGGGAGACGAGTGTGCACAGGTAAAGTGTACTTGCTTCGCTTTAATTAATAAACTTTATTCCGCATAACAGCCATTAATGCACAAATTAGATGTTACATAAACACTTGATATGTAGTTTAAGCAGCTTAGTGCTAGGAAATAGACAAACTCGCTGAGTCACGTAATCTGTTTACCTCACCGAAGCTTTTATTTTAAAACAAAACAAAACAAACGACACTTTAGTAACAGTGCACTTTATTTTTAACTTTTCGCACTCTTTCAGACCCCTCTATTTATTGGTGTATAAATATAAGTTGTTGTGTTTGCAAGCAGGAAGTGAAATTGACAGAATTGTTGTAAATAAAACGGTTTGTTCAGTTCAGTGGTGTCATTAGCATTGTGTCAGAAACAGAAGTAAAACAATAAATAAATATCGGTTATCGGGCACATAAACATACAAATAATCTATATTGGTTTCGGTTCTAAAAAATCAATATCGGTCGATCCTCTATCCACTAATAATGTGATGGGTTGTTGTGTATTTTGTGACAACACAAACTGAGATCATACGCAATCGGTTTTATGCAGAAGTGCTGAGAAAGTCCCTGTTAGTGGCGTTGGACTTCTGATCAGAAGGTTGTGAGTTTATATCCCAGCATCTCCAAGCTGGGCCCTTGAGCAAGGCCTATGAGATGAATGTAAGTCGCTCTGGAGAAGGGCGTCGGCCAAATGCCATAAATGTAAATGAATGTGTCTGAGCTACTAACATGCATGGAGTATTGTGTGTGTGTGTGTGTGTGTGTGTGTGTTGCAGCTGTCCCATGATAGTGTGTACGAGGTGCTATGTGTAGCGGACATGTACCTGTTGCCGGGTCTGAAGCGTCTGTGTGGCCGCACCCTGGCTGCGTTGCTCAGCGAGGAAAACGTTCTGCACATGTGGAAGACGGCCAAACTGTTCAGCCTGTCGCGCCTCGAGGACCAGTGCACAGAGTACATGGCCAAGATCATCGAGAGGGTGCGTTCCTCATGCACGTGTTGTCACAGCTGGGCTTTTGATCTCTGGAACATGGAATATTAATAAGCACAGGGATCTGGGATCACCTTTTGATGCTGTAAATAAATCAAACGGATAATAAGAAACGTGTGTGGCTCTTTGATCCTGAACCTTTTGTTTGTGTGTGTGTGTGTGTGTGTGTGTGTGTGTGTGTGTGTGTGTAAGCTGGTGGAAAGGGCAGAGTTTGCAGAGCTAATCCGAGAGGACGCCGCGAGCGTGGCGGCACGCCAGGAGACGGACTCCATCCCGCTGGTGGACGACATCCGCTACCACATCAGCAGCAGCGTTCAGACGTACAGCGCCATAGAGGAGGCCAACCAGAAAGTGCACGCCCTCGAGCTCCTGCTCAACTACATCGGCCTGGACTGCTGAACACACACACACACACACACACACACACACACACACACACACACACACACAGAGAGCGAAGACGATGCGTAGGATAACACAGTGTGACGTTACGGCTTTATTTACGCTTTCTGTGCAACTAAAACGAGTAGCATTCAGTTTTAGAGTAACATTTAACTGATATTTAACTTTAACTCGCTTTAATACACAACCATGCAGAATGAAGATTATAAAAAGCTTTAAGTAAGTTTACTTATTGTTTTTACTTTAGTTTAGGTTCGGTTCTTATTAACCCGAACAAGACCCGGTCAGATATTATTTGTGTATCCGTTTAGCATGGCTGCATAACAGTACAGTTACAGTGACATGAGGTTTGGGCTGCACAATAATGCCTAAAATCCTCATTCTTCACAATTATTTAAGCAATTTAGGAGCTAAATAGCTTCACTGCATCGTTTCGAATAAACAGGAAAGAATTTAATTATCTGTCGAATTGTCCTTTAGAAGCCTATAGATACAAATACAGATACAAAAAAAAAAACAAACGACGACAACGACGCAATTATCAGCAAATGAATCGTTTTTTCAAAATATAAAGACCTAAATAAACAGGCCACAGGAATCCTGTGAACTAATGCATCTTAAACTCTAGTTAATGTTCACCAAGTATCCTTAGCTAAGCTGACCAACCCTGGAGCTAATTGCGTTTAATTAATTAAGAAATCTGAAATTCATGACGTAAATGCCGTCATATAATAACGTTAAGCAAAAGTGCTTTCTTTTCTTCGTCAGATAATGAGGTCTTTCGTAAAAATAAGTAAATAAATAAATAAATAAAGACTTTAAAAGTCTTTTGGCAGTGTGCTAGTAGATAGAAATTGTTTCTGTTGTCTCTATTAAAAGATGTTTGGACACAAATACATAAAATACACTGGTAAAATATATAAGATATAAAATATATAAGTGAGGAGCTTTTAATAATGCACCACTTAGTAATAACTGACATCTAATTGGCGCTAACCATTTTAGCTAAGCTCAATAATAATAATAATAATAATAATAATAATAATATCATGCTGATTTAAACACACTTATCCGTTCAGGCATGACATAAATGGCCTTATTATAATAATATTATAAGTGCTTACTTTCTCTTCATTATTAAAAGCTCATGGGGTCATTTATATAACAGTTTACCTACAGGATTCGAAATGTGTTATTAGATACAGATTAGGAGACGAAATATAACAAATATGTTTATTTAAGAGAGGTTGAGCTGCTCCAGTGAGATCTCATATAATACAAATTACAATTTCTTTTTTTTTTTTTTGTTCTGTTTTATTTTGCGTTGTGTGTTATGAGCTGAAATTACTTCTGGAAACAAAAAACAAAACAAAAAAAGACGTCTCTAAACTAAGAGATGGGTTCGTGACGCACACTTTTCACCACTGTGTTGACGGGATCGTGTGCGTCGCGACCGGAGCTAGAGGTATCGAGCTTTATTTGCGATTAGAATACATGAATCTCCGTGTAGACGCGTGAGTCTGAATGCAGTGTGTTATTACCTGAGCTCAGGTGTGTGAGGATCTGGACAGGGCGATAAACGTGGATTGGATTCGGACGTTTTGAGACCTTCGGTTTATAAGGTTCCGACCCTTTTTCATCAGTTAATGTATTATTCGTAACTCGTTTAAAATGCGCCGCTAAACATTCGCAGGCGGCGAATTTGTTGCGTTCTTGATTCTGAATTCTGATTGGTCAGAAGGTGCCGATGGATTTTAACATTAGCGCAGGCTGTAATTCGTATCACCGTTTCTGTTAACGTGCTCGTTTTAATTCGTCGTCATTTCTGCAGTAACAATTTACACATTGACTTGTAACCACAACAACAACAAAAAGCCTCGATTAAAATCGACATGTTGAAGTCGTTTGTTTATTTTTGATATATTTTTACGGAAGGAGTCACCAGTGTCAGAGCTTTGTAGCAGTCAGAGGAATAAATCATTGTAATAGCTGGCAAATTGCTGTGGTAGAAGAGGAATAAAATACCGAGACATTCTGTTATTACAAAATGATCACTAGATTAAAATCACAGAATCGTCTGAACCTTATCATTTCCTTAACTAACTTGATTTACTGCATTAGTTAACATGAACCTTATAAAGCCAAGGTCTTGATTTATTCAGCTGTGCAATATTCTAGAACAGTCTTACATTATCTAGGTCTGGTGCTAAGCTTGTGTTTTACTTTAGTGGTTTTATTATGATAATTTTTTCTTTTTATGGCGCTTCGGTTTCACTCTGCGGTGCTCTCAAAGAAACAGTGTAGCGTGAAAAATGAAATTTACACCCACGTCCAAAGGTAGTAGACCAGCTGAGACACGTGTCTAAAAAACAACAGAAAAAAGGGTTTTGCACTGGGGCAATGAGTCTAATGTTGCTAGGAACTAAGAACCACCAGTTTAGTTTCATGTGTTTACATTTACAGCATTTGGCAGATGCACTTATCCAGAGCGACTTTTATACAACTGAGCAGTTGAGGGTTAAGGGCCTCGCTCAAGGGCTCAGCAGTGGCAGCTTGGCAGTGCTGGGATTCGAACTCGCAACCTTCGGATCAGTAATCCAGTGAGCTTCCAGTGGTTAAGACGTCTATTGATGTACAATTTAATGAAACCGCATGAGATGTCTTGCCTATTTAGTGACGGAAACCACGTTCGCATGTAGCACGTTCACCTCACACGACCAGGGTTGGGAGTTCGATTCCCGCCACTGCAGAGTTTGCACGTTCTCCCCGTGCTGCGGGGGTTTCCTCCGGGTACTCCGGTTTCCTCCCCCAGTCCAAAGACATGCATGGTAGGCTGATTGGCGTGTCCAAAGTGTCCGTAGTGCATGAACGGGTGTGTGAATGTGCATGTGATTGTGTCCTGCGATGGATTGGCACCCCGTCCAGGGTGTACCCCGCCTTGTGCCCGATGCTCCCTGGGATAGGCTCCAGGTTTCCCGCGACCCTGTAGGATAAGCGGTATAGAAACTGAATGGATGGAAACATCATACACTAAACACGTCTTGGCTGATCGACTATGTTGGGAAGAGTAACTGTGTAAATTTTAATTCTTTACTAAACTCTTTCTTGAATGTCTAGACTATAATGTCTCAATGGCTTTGTTTTTGTATGTGTGTGTGTGTGTGTGTTAGAGAGAGCGAGAGAAAGAATGAGTGTGTCGGATGTTAATAGTGTGTCCAAGGACAGTTTTGGTCCAGATTTGATGCAGAGGGCGCACTAATTTCTAAATAGCAGTAATATTTTTCACACTGGCATGAAATTAGTTTTGTGAGTATAAAACCAGAATGCATAGAAGCAAATAAATAACCGTTATTTAAAAAAAAAAAAAAGCAAACCTGTTTGAATGTCTTCTTGAAATGTTAATGCCCAGATGCTGTACTTAAATTATTTCTCTACAGGGGGCGCTATATACCTATACTGCACTTTCAGCACGTGTTATCTGAGGCGAAGGTAAATCGTTAATCTCAGTTTTGGCTTGCAATTAAAAAAATAAATAAAAACAGTTCTTTTGTCATGTGGATGTAAAAAATGAATTTCATACACCATTCAGCTCCATGGTGATTTGGGTTTGAAAATGGAATTATATTGGATTTTTGTGTAGTAATACAGTATGTTTAATACAGTCTGGGTATTATTTACTCAGTTTGCACATGCTTTAGCAGTGAGGCAGAATCCTGTCCCCATCACCCGTTTCAAATAGAGAAGAAGGAAAAAAAAAAAGATGACCACTCACTCCTTTAGAGATGGATGCAGCCAGAGTGGCGATGATGTTGGACAGCTATGCAGTTTTACACGTCACTAAAATTAGACTCGGTGAGAAATTTCACTTTGGACAGTATTTGGGCAGTATTTTCCCCCCAATATGTGTCTTGAAACCGTGGAATTTCGATGAAATGAAGATCATTTAGCTTGTAAGATTTTACAAAAATCTTACTACGGTACTAAACGTGTGAACCACAAGAGTTATCGCATCACAACATAAAAGAGCCAATCATCTTCCAGTATGCAAATGCAGACCATGAAACTCTGTTGGAATACAGGTAAACAGAGTTTCATGGTCTGCACTTGCATACTGGAAGATGATTGGCTCATTCGTACTGCATGAATGGTTAAAACCATAACATAAAGCAATTTATTATTTAATAGAAGCAGCTTATGGGTTTCAAATAATATTTTTTGAAAAACCTGCTGCTGCCAAACCACTGTTAGGTCCGTGAGAAAATCTCATAGCCTTCCTCAACTGCTCTGCTCTGTGCAAGGTTATACTGAACACAAGACAGTACAAAAACGTTGATATTAGCACAAAGATGTGGTTTCAATAGTTTTGGTACTACTGGAGATAGAACGTGTTCAAACACCACTTTAAAGATCCTGAAAACAAAGAAAACGGGCTTTTGTTCCGACTGTAAAAATTTATTACAAAAATATTAGCGCTTCCTTAAATTATGGAATCGTAATAAAATCTTTATCCGATAAAGAAAATTTCTCTAGCAGAAGTTTGCACACAAAAGCACGCTTCCAATGGTGCTTCTTCATATTGTAGCTGCAGCACAGAAGCTCCAAAATGAAGAATGTGCTAATTTTAGCAGTGAGTCTGTGTGGTATTTTATATAATGATAAATTTATGACCTGACTATAAATTATTTCACACACACACACACACACACACACACAAACCAGGAATGCAATCAATCTGGAGGCAGAGTTTGCCGGTGTAACTGTCTTTTACTTTTGTGTTTTTATCTTTTATAATTGCTGAGGTGCTCGCAGCTAATTTAGACAGATTAGCATGTGAGGCAAATTAGCAACAAACTCCTCAATGTACTCCACTTTATCTGAATAAAGTAGAATTTTATTTGGTCCCCCTAAAATAACTGAACTAGATCGATTGCACTTACAAACCAGAATTTATTCTTGTTTAACTTAAAACTAGCATGCTAAGTCACAGAAGTTATTTTGACTACAGAGGATTAATACAGTTCCCATATATATTCCTGACAAATAACTACTCCGATTCTTGAATAAGCAAGTACTCAAATACATTTCCTGACAATTTTGAATTAATTTAAAAATGCTTATATGGTTTACAGCGACTTAAAACTCACAATCTTAAACCTTAACTGCTGAGCTGTCATTAAAGGTACAATAGTAATATATATATTTCTCTCTAGTAGAAAATAACCTGGAAAAATTATGGTTTAAGCCGTGGCCTTCTCACAAGTGGATTACATGGCTGAGAAAACCAGTTTGGAAAATTGCCTTACAGTCCGGAGTGCTTGTTTGTGTTCGGATGTGCCTCTTGTGAGTCATTTTATAGACACTCCCTAATGCCCCTTCAATCTGCCCTATCTCCGGCCGAAATCAATCACCTCACAGCCAGATTATTCTGCAGTGAGTAACAAAATCAACAAGAAGAAACACAGTAAAACCAGAATAAACCCTGGCAGAGCATTTCCAAGATGGAGTAATTTCTTCCTTCTGAACCAGGTGAAGCTGGACACAATAGTAACAACATTGCACCTGGACAGGTAAAGGACTCTTGATCATCCTCGTCATCCTCAATTATGAGCCAAATTTCACCTGCTTATAGAGTTGTAACTTGGCTTTAAAGCAGCTGAATGGCCTATCTTTTAGCCAGCAATTCTGGCATGCTAATACCTGAGCTTAGCACCCATAAGAGGTTATTACAAAGGCAAAAGGTGCTCGTAAACCTTCTCATTAATCAATATGAGCCAACTGTTGCATGTTTATAGTGTTATAACTTTGCTTTCAAGCACTTAAATGCCTGAGTGTGCTTGAAAGTGATGGTATGACAGTTCTTATTAATGCTAACTTGAACCACCCACTGTAGGTTCTGGGGGTGCAGCTTTGTGTACATACGTGGGAACGGTGGGCGGGCTCAAATCTTACTCAACTCCATCTATTTTACCTTTAGCAACCTAATCTCAGATTTTTTTTTTTTTTTTTTTTTTACAAATCTTACCATTACAACTTATAAGAAATGATCGTTTTTAACTTAACTTTCACAATGCTGTTTTTACTTTTCAGCTAACACTTGGCTTGTCTTTAAAGTGAGGCGTCTTTATGTGTGTGGGTGGAAATTCTCTTATGGTTGGGTGTACTTACTTTTTCACATCCACCACTTTCCCATCCCCCTACCCCCTACACAACACATGAACATTTCCCGATAATCTTAATAACATGCACACTCACACACGCACGCACACACGCACACACACACACACACACACACACACGTACAGACAGATGAATTGCCCTCACAACGTCTTTTATGTTTCTAGGCGACAGGAGTGAGAGGATCTCCATGGCAACAGGCTTGAGGAGAGACGGAGTGAGAGGTTGACAGAGCAGAATTTCCATTCTCTGACATATATTCTCAGCAATGTTTTTTTTGTGTGTGTGTGTGTGTGTGTGTGTGTGTGAGAAACAAGTAAGATAAGCAAGCAGACAGTTGTGCAAGTCTCTGTAATGTGAGGACTGTAACCCAATACACTCCATTCTCCCAATCCTCTAAACACACACACACACACACACACACACACACACACACACACACACACACACACACATACGCTCACAAACAGAAAACACACACACGGATCCTTTCTCTGATAAACTCCCTATTTCCAAAACATAAAGACAAACCCCCGGTGTGAGTAGCTCTGTGAGTTCCCTTTTTATTCTGGTTCCTCTCAACATTTGAAGATGCTGTTTCCTCACTGCTGTTGCCTCAGGGCTTGTTCATTAGGGATCTAAATCTACATCTGGATTTCTGTAAAGCTTCTTTGTGACGATACCTGTTGAAGGTTTAACACTTTAAGGTTTCCGATTGACCAGAAGGTGCTGATTAATTTCCTAGAGCAGCAGCTTTGACGGTGTTTACGGCTGCAACACTAATCACAGGTTTATATTAACGCACTCGTTCTCATACAGTATGTTATTGTTTCTATAGTAACAGCGTACACAGGGATGTGTATGGCAGATGCTCCACACAATCTAAGACTAATAATAAATGGTTGTTGTTGTTGTTGTTGTTTTTTTTTTTTAAACTAATTGTTATTTAATAACGTAAAAATATCATCTTTGATATGGTGAAGTAAAAATATGTTTATTTAATATATATTAAAAGAGTCTTCACTGTCAGCGATTTGTAGTAGTCAGTTACAGAGTTTTCTGCCTTTTGTGTTTCGTGGTATCTTGGTAACATGACAAGCTGCATATTTCTTTTCACGAGAAGAAAAAAAGACAGGCTGGAGAGGGAATGCCTCAGAAGCCTCTATGGCTGCTATAACATAAGTGATAACAGGAACATTAAACATAACTATAAATGGATAAAAAGTACACATCATCCATCCATTTTCTGTACTGCTTATACTATACAGGGCTGCGGGGAGCCTGGAGCCTATCCCAGTGGACTCGGGGCACAAGGCGCTGGACACCTTGGACAGGATCCCAACCCATCACAGGGCACAATCTCACACACACTCACACACTACAGACAATTTAGAAATGCCACTCAGCCTACAATGCATGTCTTTGGACTTGGGGAGGAAACCGGAGTACCTGGAGAAAACTCTAAAGCACAGGGAGAACTCCGTGTGAAGCTCCGTGCACGCAGGGCAGAGGAAGGAATCAAAACCCCCAACCCTGGAGACAACTGTGCTAACCACTAAGCCACCATGCTCCCCGATAAGATGTCATTCTCAAATAAATAAACATTTGTAATTGTTGTCAGATTTCTGTGGTATATAGGAATAAACCACTCAAGGATGGGCTTTTATAGGAAAATAATCAGATTTGATAACATCAGCAACAGTAACTCCGCCCTGTTTTTAATTTTTGTCTTATAACAGCACGTCCCACACGTGTTTTATTCTTATTCCACGAATTTGCGATATCAGTGGAGACGGTCAGATTCAGACGTTTGTCGTAGTCTTTTGTATGTTTCCTCATGCAGATGGTCTGTTCAAAACCTAATCTTACAGCTATGAATGAATTCTAATTCAGTATTTTCCCCCTCATTTACACGCTCTTTAATCATTTATGTGATGTTCTACAGTGTTGTAATGAGTCTATTTAGGTCATTGATCCTTTTCCATGTGCTAAATTGGCTTTGGTTGATCTGGCTTTAAGACCTGCATCGACGGGGGGTTCAATCTGGCTAATGAGGCACAGAATCCCTGCTGGTTTCATCCTTATTGATTAGTTTGTAGTCATGCTTTTCTTTACAGAGATCTTAAGAAGGAGAGACAATACTATTATATGGATAGAGTAAGTTTAACTCTGTATATTAGATATCCCAGGATAGTTTTTAAAAAAAAATTTTTAAATTCTGTAGACAGGTAATTTAAGGTTCTTACTGTATTTAGAATCTGGTGAAATGCAACAATATTTAATGTTTGTGCAGCAATTCTATTTTTGGGCCCAAACTGTAAAATAGGACTTGGTGAAACAGGTGAAAGTGTTTATTCCGCTATAAGTAGGAGTGAGGTATATGTGAAAAAGCGGTAAAGCACGTCGGATTCACTCGGAGTCAGACTGAACCTTGAGCATGTTAAACTTTTTCGATACAGGGTGTCCCAGAAGTCTCCATGCAGTAGGGGACTATGTACACCAGCACCACGTCGGTTGTGCCTTCGTCACTGGATGTTCACGGACGTCCACTTTAACCTCAACTGGTCCGCAACACTTCCAGTCTTTTTGAATTTGTTAATAAGTTTGGCGACAGTGTCATGCGTGTGATGTGCTCGCCATGTTTCCTGTAAAAGTCCATCGCAACCTTGCGATTCAGCCATGAGAGCCATGATTTTAATACGTTCTTCTTTTGGCAAAGAAATTGCTAAAGGCTATCTGAATAATAATAATAATAATAATAATAATATAAACTAAGTGTTAATTTCACCTATGTATGGAGACTTTTGGGACACCTTGTACATACATGCATCTTAAGCAGGATTTGTCACCCATACAAAAAAACGTTTGGCTGAGAGGGTTCGTTTTACTTTGCTCTTGTTCCCGTACTATGATTCAGACATTATTCAGTTTGCATGGGGCTAAAGTGAAAGCTAGGGTCGCACAGTGGCTTAGTGGTTAGCACCTCCAGGGTCGGGGGTTCGATTCCCACCGTGGCCCTGCGTGTGCGAAGTTTGCATGTTCTTCCCATGCTGTGGGGGTTTCCTCCGGGTACTCCGGTTTCCTCCCCCAGTCCAAAGACATGCATGGTAGGCTGATTGGCATGTCTAAAGTGTCCGTAGTGTATGAATGGGAGTGTGAGTGTGTGTATGTGATTATGCCCTGCGATGGATTGGGGACCCCGCCTTCTGCCCGATGCTCCCTGGGATAGGCTCCAGGTTCCCCATGACCCTGAAAAGGATAAGCGGTATAGAGGATGGATGGATGAATAGATGGATGGAAAGTGAAAGTTGTAAGCTTTCTTTGCCTGTTAGCAGGTGACTTGAATAAATGTGCTAGCATGGTTAATTCCCGATCAATATTAGGTTTCATTTTTGGCAGGTAACTGCTGTTAACAACTGTCTTAAAGCAGATTGTTTGGGATTTTTGTGTAACCGAGCCGACGGTCCTAATAAAAACACACTGTATGATGTGAAGAAGCGAGAACAAGCGTGAACAAAGTGGATTGTTTACTAAAAGTAGACACACTAAGCACACATTGTCCAATTAAAATACAAAGTATACAAAAGGACAGACTACAAAAATCGTAAATCGTTAGTTTGTGGTTTGTCTGTTTTTATAATGAAAAGTTTCCACTGTGTGTTTACCAGTAGAGCATTACAGACCTTAAACAATAAAAACATTAGAAATAACGGATAGAGCTACTGATCTGTCTTTAAGTGTATTCTGGGGCACAAATGTCACAGAACAGGTCGTGATTGACCAAGACAAGATATTAACTGAGGCTTAAGTAACAAAAATGACACACTGCAAATGATACCCAAGACTGACAAATTGTGACCTTAGTATTGGAAAGTTCTATGTGGGTTAAGAATGGATAGGGGATAGAACCTTATAATAATGAGGTGTTGAAGAGATGGTTAAACGATATAATAAGCTGAAGAAGTAACTCAAACTATAAAAGCAAACATAAGCCACCAAATACGTCTTTGTGAGAGTAATAATTGTGTAGATTAGATTTTTCACATTAAACAGGATATAGTTTACACATTAAACAGGATATAGTTTGTTCTACGTAACGTAAAAATCCTGTATAGTGCTAGGACAGTGTTTTATTAACAAGTGAAGAAAGTGAGGAGAAATAAAGTGGCCCATGATATACAGCTGTGCTTGAAAGTTTGTTTAGAATTGTTTATATTTTTCTGCATAAATATGATCTAAAACATCATCAGATTTTCACACAGGTCTTAAAAGTAGACAAAGAGAACCCAGTTAAACAAATAAGACAAAAATATCATCCTTGGTCATTTATATATTGAGATAAATGATCCAATATTATATACATGTGAGTGGCAAAAGTATGTGAACCTCTAGGATTAGCAGTGAAATTCGAGTCAGGTGTTTTCAATCAATGGGACGGCAATCGGGTGTGAGTGTGTGAGCGAGCGAGTGCCATGTTTTGTTAAAGAACAGGGACGTCCTTCACAATTTGTGGGAGTGTATCATGGGATGAACAAAGGAGATTTCTGAGGACCTCAGAAAAAGAGTTGTTGATGCTCATCAGGCTGGAAAAGATTACAAAACCATCTCTAAAGAGTTTGGACTCCACCAATGCACAGTCAGACAGATTGTATACAAATGGAGGAAATTCAAGACCATGGTTACCCTCTCCAGGAGGGAGATCACTCTAAGACATGTAATAGTCCGCGAGGTCACAAAGGAACCCAGGGTAACTTCTAAGCAATGAAAGGTCTCTCTCACATTGGCTAATGTTAATGTTCATGATTCCACCATCAGGAGAACACTGAACAACAATGGTGTGCATGGCAGGGTTGCAAGGAGAGAGCTTCTTCTCTCCAAAAAGAACGTTGCTGACTGTCTACAGTTTGTAAAGATCACATGGACAAGCCAGAAGGCTATTAGAAAAATGTTTTTTGGATAGATGAAACCAAAATAGAACTTTTTGGTTTAAATGAAAAGCATAATGTTTGGAGAAAGGAAAAGAGTGCATTCCAGCATAAGAACCTTATCTCATCTGTGAAACATGGTGTATCATGGTTTTGGCCTGTTTTGCTGCATCTGGGCCAGGAAGACTTGTCATTGTTGATGGAACAACGAATTCTGAATTATTTCAGAGAATTCTAAAGAAAAATGTCAGAACATCTGTCTGTGATCTAAATCTCAAGAGAAAGAGGGTCATGCAGCAAGACAACAACCCTAATCACACAAGTCATTCTACGAAAGAATAGTTCAAGAAGAATAAAGTTAATGTTTTGGAATGGCCAAGTCAAGTCCTGACTTTAATCCAATAGAACTGTTGTGGAAGAACCTGAAGTGAGCAGTTCATGTGAGGAAACCCACCAACATCCCAGAGTTGAAGCTGTTCTCTACTGAGGAACGGGCTAAAATTCCTCCGAGCCGATGTGCAGGACCGATCAACAGTTACCCCAAACGTTTACTTACAGTTATTGCTGCATGAGGGGGTCACACCAGATACTGAAAGCAAAGGTTTACATAATTTTTACCACTCACAGATATGTAATATTGGATCATTTTCCTAATAAATAAATGACCAAGCATAATATTTTAACTTTTTCTCTACTTGCTTTGTCAACTTTAAGGACCTGTGTGAAAATCCGATGATGTTTTACCTCATATTTATACAGAAACATAGAAAATTCCATAAAAGGGTTCACAAACTTTCAAGCACCACGTGGACAGAATCGGGTTTTGTTATCGATCATGTTATTGGCAGTGGCACTACAGAGTCGAACAACCATTGTCATTTCATCTTTTTGGATAGAAACACTTCGCAACAAAAGACAGCAAGATGTTGTTTCCTGCGCCAACATGCCATCATGCTGTAATGACGTTGTTCTCCCCGTTTGTCCAGATTCCCGATAAGCAGCACAGCACGGCACACACGGACCAGCCATCTGTCTCTGTACAGTATTTTACGTACCCCCATCTCACAATCTCATGTCGCACACGTGTCCACACGCAGACACACACATCACACGTCCATACACACATGCTTATGCTCTGCTTATACTTATTAGATCATTCCATAGCTCGAATGATCCTGTTCCCTCATGATCACACTTTATTCTACTGGTAGATAATGTAATAACTATACATCTGTCCAAACTGCAGCAGTGGCTCATGACCATAGATTTTGGTGGCTCGGAACGACAATAATAATGACATGGCCTCAAACAAAATTAAGTTAAGAGACTATCACACTTATGCTATAGGCTACTATCTAGTGAATTTTTTGACTATTTGAGAGTCGTCAACCTACAAACATCCAGCGTACAGACTAGCAGCTCGTTTTGAGTGGTTTTAGACGTAGCTTTGTTTAACTATGTTTAATACAGCAACAGTGTTAATATCATTAATCAGGGTGGCCAGGTTTCGACAAAATTCAGGCATTGAAGAAGGGAGACCATTTTAGACACTGTGTAAGTTTACACACAGTTTGGGATAATGTCTGTGTGTGTGTCTCTCTGTCTGTCTCTCTGTCTGTCTCTCTGTCTGTCTCTGAATGTCTCTCTCTCAGATCTGTGTGTTGAAGGATGAAGACTGCAGGGATTTTGGCTTCAGTGTCTCTGATGGCTTCTTGGAGAAGGGTGTGTATGTGAACATGATCCGTCCGGATGGTCCTACAGATCAGGCAGGTTTACAGCCGTACGACCGCGTTCTTCAGGTACAGGATCTTCTTACATTTTTGCCATTTGGTAGGTGTCCTCATTCCGAGCGACTTTAAAAAAACACTTTTGTTGTTGTTGTATGATCATCTTTAAGTCAATGGTGGGGGACAGTCGTGGCTTAGTGGCTAAGGCTCTGGGTTACTGTTCAGAAGGTTGGGGGTTCAAGCCCCAGCACTGCCAAGCTGCCACTCTTGGGCCCTTGAGCAAGGCCCTTAACCCTCTCTGCTCCAGGGGCGCTGTATCATGGCTGACCCTGTGCTCTGACCCCAACTTCACTGTGCTCTACCATATATACATGTGACCAATAAAGACTCATTATCATTAAATCGATTCACGTATCAGGATAATACAGCAAGAGACAATGTTAAACCAGCAATATGAGTCATCTACTTAACAATATCAGGCTAACTAACAAATTTTAGCTGCCTAGCTAGGCTAACATTAGCTAACATTGCCGAGCTTTAGCTTGCACTTGTCGCACTTATCCTGCTTCGGTAAAGTAATTGTAATAATATCAAAGTAATTGATAAGCAAATCAGGCAAAATTAGCATTTGCTGCTTCAGGTAATTTTTTTTTTACTGTATTATTACAGTATTTACTGTAGCTTTGATAAAGTGATCATTCCCCCCCCCGCCAGAATACCAGGCAGTCTACAGTAGCAAGCTGTAAGGTATATTTAAAGTATTATACTGCTTTGAACACATGATTATTTTGCAGAAATTCCTTACATTGGAATAATATTGTTAAGGTGGCATTGCGATTGCCACGCCACGCCAGAGTTCCGGTTACTGTCTGT
>NC_071259.1:30564719-30582219 GCF_023375685.1 Ictalurus furcatus | reverse complement strand
CTAAAGATGCATTGCGTGCCTCGTGAACACAAAGTGTCGTCTGGGTATAAAAATGTATTGTGGTGCTTTTTAAAAAGAACTAACACACACACAAACACACACACACACTCACCAGGATCTTTTGTGTTTGACGCCTGCCGGTGTGTCTGGAGCCCGTTAATAAAGAATGTATCCCAAATAAATCCCTAGTGAATAAATAGCGCACTTCGTAGTCTCTAAAAACCCTTGTTGCACAACCTATGTAGTGGACTTGTCTGGGTATTAGGGGGATATTTGGGATGCGGCCTGATGGCTGTTTAAACTCACACCGGTATTGTTTATCCTAAATGAGCTGCTGTAGATACGGCATTGTTTTGACATGGGGTACTATTTAGTACTCTTTTTGTATCATGCTGTATAGGACCCAGCATGCCCGTGATATGTGTGACAGTTTAATTCAGGCTGAAGAATAACCCCGATTTGATTTAAAAAAAAAAACAAAAACAAAAAAAAAAACCCGGCTCCTTCTCCTTTAATGATTCTCGACAAAGATTCGAATCGTTCAATTCGGTTCACTGAAATGATTCGTTCCGAATCATCTGCCGATTCGCCTCCAACACCACAAACCACACAAACAAAAACAAGTGCTTATACTGTATGGCTGGTCATAATATTTTAATCTGTAGATATGCAATCGTTTAATATAATAGCCAATAGTACATAAATCCTAAAAAGTAAGAATGATATTAAGTATTCGAATCCCTTAAAGCCTCATTGTTGCTATTATTTATTTATTCACCTTAAAGCATATTATTCAGAAACTAGCCTACTGTGAATGATTGAGTAACTACAGTGAAACTAAAAGCAAAGGGTAGGGTGTGTAGTTTTACACGCGTAAAAAACCCCAAAATAATAATAATAATAATAATAATAATAATAAAAAAAATCCGGCTCTGGACCTGTTGACGTGTCCTTCAACTTTAACAGGTTAACAAATTATTGTCCGTTAATAAGGAGCTGCGCTGCTACATTTTTGTTCCCAGGGTATAAACTATTTAGACGAGCCCTCAAAGGCACAACAGTGGCCCTTAAGGCCCAATTATGCACCTTAATCATGTTCCTTTGGCATTATGATTCGCTTGCTAAGGGTACAAAAAGACGCATGTATAAGGACCACATTGGCAAGCATTTGCACCTTTTTTGCACCAGAGTTTATTACCTTCGTATCTGAGCTTAAGTTTAACCCGACATTCACACGAGCAAGTGACAAAGCGAAAGGTGGTATGTACATGCACGACACGATTGAACTAAATGATTCCCTTAAATCAGAATGGAAGAAAAACTCCTACATATACAGTACGACTTCTCGTTCAATGTGTATAGAGACATTATGAAGAAAAATAAAGGAAAGAAGTAGTAGAGATTATTGGTGTCTCTGGTGAGTGCAGCTTGCTTTGCTGATCTGTCAGTGAAGCTAGTATGAAGAGTAGCACATAGCATGTAAATCAAACAAACCAGTTTCACACTGATTACTGCATTATTTAATATGTGTTTAAATGGTTAAGTTTTGGATTTATATATAGCTACTACTACGTTTGTCATTAAGAAATAACATTTTAAAAAAAAGAAGAGCTGGACAGTGTACACCCATAAACAACAACAGTAGAAGTTGCTACACACCTAAAGTGATACGTGTGTGAACACGGTAAGAATCTTAATCCAGTGAACACAAACTGAGGATAATCAGTGCACCTTAACCTGGCCTATATATAATAAACACTGTAGTTGATATATTTAAAGTCGGTTCTTCATCAGCTATAGCTGTTAATCTTTCACAGAAGATTCACCTAAACGATTTGTTCAGGGGAGTGAATCGTTTGTAAACGACACATCCCTAAATCGCAGTGTGCTCATGTGAAAATCATAAAGAAATATAGCAGTGGTTGGACATATAAAATGTACTCTGGATGATTTAAGTAAAAATATTTTTGCAAAAGGTGTGACTGTAGTGTCTGATTTTACATTACAAACACAAGACACATAACTCAATAAACAATCCTACATTGACACTTTATCTTGATGTTTAGCCAAGGGAAAGGCATACAAGGCCAAATGCCTGACACAAAACCGGAGCTATTTTAATCTGCTCTGATACGTCACTACATGGCCTCTAGTCTGTTCTTACTCAGATGAGATTGTAATAATCAGATACATTCGTTTTCTCCGGAGCAAAAATTCCCATGTTCAATTAGGTGTTAATTAAACACCTAACACTGGGCGCTTTTTTTTTTTATTTTGCGCTGAATTTTTTGTTCTATTCAACAAAGTAAAATTGTCCCTCATAGTGCAATTAAAATGGTCTACTCAAAAGGAGGGAGAGCTGATTCTTTTTATGCCTTGCTCAGAGTGCAACTAAGAAAAGATAAAGCCTTAGTAGGCACGCTGTTTTGGCTATAGAGAGCCATTATGCAATAAAATCTAATACGCACTTTAAAACCCAAGCTATTGCCACTATAAAGGCAAAACATTTGCCAAAGTACCGCACCATAAAGCGACAGCGCAGCACATTTAATAATACTACCTACGATATAACTCTGTTAATGTTTTACAACCTTGATTAAAGGTCAGGCCAGCATAAACATCATTTTACAGAATGTTCATGTACTTAACTGCTCTTAAGCCACATGACATGTCTCTGTAGATTACATAAAGAATAAATCAACAGCACTGTGGCGCTGGCCTTTATGAATAGGTCTAAGTTGAAAATCCCACATCCTGACACGGAGTGAACCTGCTAACCTCGAGGGGTTCATTTGACTTGAAAACGACATGGGGTTCTGGTAATCCCTCCAGTAATTTATGGTTTATGTAATGCTGTAGGAAAGCCACCCTAAGTAGGTTTACTGCTTTTTTCTCTTGCAGGTCTGTAAGCTTAAATCAAATCCATGCTCATTTTATGTTCCATCTACATTATCATCACTGTCCTTGCGTATCCTTTAAGAAAGATGAAATATCAGCTGTTGTAATAAGGATATAACATACAGCTATGTATCCTTAGGGATAGATCTAGTTCTGTCGGGGTCCGAGAGTGATGAGCCAAACGAGGAATATCTGGAAGTCATATGTGTAATGATACAAGATGGCTGTCTAGCCTGTTTAGCATGTAATATTGCAGCTAACCCTTTTTTTGTCCTGCTAGCCAGAGGCAGATTGGCAAAAAAATTTAAAAAAAAAAAAAGCAGCCCAGGAATTTGCTGAATTTGATACACCAAATTCGAACTGACCCACGTTTCTCGATGAACGAATCATTAATAAATAAATTTAAAAAACACACACGATCTGTTCATTTGTATTGTATGTGTTGGGCTGATATGTAAAACGATGAAACTATTTATTTCTAAAGGTTTTCCCCCTTTGTCAAAGTTGAATTCATGTCATGATCACCTGACACATAATTTGACTTAATAGCCTGCTTTTATTATCAGAATTATTAAAAAGACCGGCCCTCACAATACCGACCCATAGGGAAAATTCACGAACTTCCCAACGGCCAGTCCATGCCTGCTGCTAGCTAGTAAATTGCCTGCGAATCTGTTAATCTACAATCTACAAAAAAAAAAAAAAGATGAATAAAATAAATTTAGTAAGAAAACACAAAACAACTGATGGTTGTGGGGGAGGGGGGGATTTTAATATCCGTTAACTTACCTCAGTGATAACTGATTTGGTCAGTGTTCCAGAAGTATTAACGATACCTGTGTTTTTCTCAAAATGTCTATCGCGAATCGTTTTTTTGCCCTGCCTTTTTAGCTAGCAAATTAGCTGGGTAGTTTGTCCAAACTTCCACTTTGTTCATTTGTTTACAAGAGAGTTGTATGTTGCCCAACGAAATTCAACAGCTAGCTAGCTAAAGGTTTACAGTTCAAAACACATTGTTTCCTCACACAGTTCAGCAGAATAATAAACACGTCAAGTCTTATTAGCTAGCAACTTAGCTTGTTAGTTCAATCAGACTTTCACTTCACTCATTGGTTTGCAGGAGAGTTGCATTTGATGCAACAAAGTAAAAAATAAAAAGTGACTAGCGATTGTTTTGTAGTTGAAAACAAGAAGTCGTGTCCTCGCACAGCTCGTGTAAATCACAAAAGTTACTAAAGCACTGACAAATCCTGCATTTTTCTCAGAATGTCTGACATGAATCATATCACCCAGCCTGGTTAGCTCACTAGTTTGACCAGACTTAAACTGTTCATTTGTTTGCAAGAGATCTACACGTATGTGGCCCAATGAAATTTCAAAGCTAGCTAGCTGAATGTTTGTAGTTCAAACAAGTTGTTTCCTCACGCACTTCACGAAAAGTCATATTACCCAACCTTATTAGCTAGCAAGTTAGCGACTTTCACTTGTTGTTCATTTGAGAGTTGAATGTGACCCCACATTACATTCAGAGAGCAACGTTTAAATGCTAACTAGCTAGCTAAATGGTTTGTAGCTCCAAAACCACAACACAAATAACTGGAATCAGCATGTTGCTATGTGTTTTGTTATGTTACTGCATTTGGTTAGCAGTTACCGAGGTAAAAGTCTGGGGCAAAATGTTTTTTATACAACTGTTTCCTGTGTCATGTTAAATCCCTTCTTGTTCAGTGCATGAATAGCTAAACGAGTGAGTGAGTTGAAGAAGATGGCGTCCACTCGATAGCTTCAGTGATTTTTTTTTTTCTAGGCTAGATTTCTAGATGCAAACTCGGTTTAAAAGCCTAGACCCGTGTTTGTCCATGTTAACAAGTTAGCTGCGAATGTCGTCTGCTTGTGATGACATGCGATGAGCATGAAGAGAGTCCTGAATGTCGTGAATTTTTGTCCTGAAAGTTCTTTAGTTATTTACTAACTGTACCATTTATATAAAATGAAAAAAAAAATAAATAAAAAATTCAAATGTGGTATCAAATGATGATATTTACATTTACATTTACTAACACACTATAATAGTAATATAATAAATTGTGAGAAAGTGTAGCCAGTAATGGTAATATGGAAATATACTGGCACAAAACACACACACACACACACACACACACCAATAATCCATGGAAAAATGAGAGAAAATGCTAAACATTTTCAACAAAAAAGTTACACAAATTCTTGTCCTTTTTCATGCCTTTTTGCCTGATGATCTGGAAACGGCTTCCAGAGTTTATTTTAAATGACTTCAGAAATATAAAACTGTATTTAGTCTTAAAACGATAATGTGTCTGATCGTATTTGGACGCCTGCGTGACACGAAAGCCGGCTGTTTAAGTGTCCTCGACTAATTTTTTGATTGTCTTGTATTTTGTTTCACATGACGCTATGTGCAACTGCCATGTTTCACACCATCTGTGCTGGTGTGAGGATTATGATGTCCTTCCTCTGAGCTGAACTTCAGCCTGGTTTTGACTCTGGTAAACTCGCAGAAGCCTTGTGTTTTCCTGCCTTGGATTAACCGTTGCCTGCTGCAGCCGTGTCGGTTTGCCCTCGCTCTCACAGTATAAACTGGTCCAATAGGTCGATCATCAGCCACCATCAGGCCACCATGGCTGAGTAAGTCTCTGCTCCATTTCTTCGTTGGTTATCGGGATACAGTTCTGTCCCACGATCAGCAGGCCGCCTAGCTGCTTATGTTTCTGCGGGAGTGCTGATCTCTCTGACCCCACCCCCCACCCCCCGACCCCACCCCCCACCCCCCGACCTCCCACCCCTTGCTCAGACGGTACAGTTTTCAAAAGGACATTCTTTTGGGATTTTCTCTGGATAATCACCAGGTTTTGCTATGGTGTTACATTTCTCTCTGGATTCCTTCCACTCCATCTCTCTGCTAGCCTCCTAGGGCTGATTGAACTCATTCACTGTCATCCTATTTACCCTTAATAAACAGCAATCCACCAGGCGCTATCGCACTGCTAATGTAATAAAGTCCATTTGGAAATGTCAGTGCTTTCATCTCTTGCATGTTCTCAGTTGGGAGAAATATAAGAACCCCTAAGACTTGACTTTGTTGCTCTTTGTAACTGAGAATAGCCTGTTACTTTGGTACATTAAATCCTGAGCTAAATCTCAGCTAAATTTCCACAATAACAGTACAAGCAATTTCCTGTAAAAATATGGCTAACATTTCAAACGAACGACATCTAATGGGAAACCTTTAGCATAATTCCACTGGCATAATGCTAACTGGGTCCCACGACATTTCATTTATTACTAGCAAGGTATTTCTAGAAGCTTTAAGAAGCGTTTTTGAATACGTTGACTTTAAATGCCATAATCGTCACTTACCACCGTATACGCCAAATGTAACGCAGGAGCGTGATATCCTGTACATTTTCAGCATTTTGGTAGATATTACAGAAATACCTGAATTCATACAGGCTGTGATGGTTGGTTGGGCTTTGTAATATCTTCCCAGCAGCCTCATTCTGATTGGCAAAATTTGGACCAATAGTGTCAGAGAAAACCAGAAGAAGAAAATTGGAAGCTACAGTATATTGTACAATGTGAATATTTAATGTGGACCATTTGCAACATGTGATATTTATGTAATATCTAATAGAATGAAACTATACTGTGTTCCCGAAGTAAAACAAAACATTACGTTTATAGTAACACTTTTCTTTACGTTTGAAGTAACCCAATGATTTTAACATCTCGAAAGCTTCCCAACATGCAATTTGCATGTCCTTGGTTGCATGACCTTTGGTTGGGTCTCTCACTATTTACCAAGATTTTAAGGCAAATAACAGCATCAGGCTGATAAATGATCAGTGTAAGAAATACTGAAGTGGACTGAATTCTGCGCTCCTGAATTACACCAGTTCTTTTTCACGCTCTCGTTTTTACTTCTTACTAAACACATTTGGTGACGTGAATGATTATACTGATTATATCCTGTCCTGCTCTCTTTCCCCTCAAACTTTCCATCCCAAAATAGAAATCTTTAACTTTGGATAAGTTTCCTTTTTCTGCAATATCAAACCAATCATCCCTGATGATCCTCGGATGATGTTATCCAATATACTCTACACTTGCATAGCACCTCATTTTTTCACTTACTTAAGCCTGGTGTATCAAAGTTGCTCGATACACGCTGTAGTATCTCCATTGTCCGTCTGTTTACTAGAAGAAAAAAAACAACAAAAAAGTTGTTTGACCAGTGGAAAATTTACAGTTTGACAGGGGTTGGACCTGTGAAATAGAAGCAACTAATTCCATAGGAAAATATTATTCAGCTCGCCTCACCACACCATATACTCATAATAAAATTGTTCACTTAGTCAGTAAAACGTAGAGCACATCACTCAAACAATAGCTCAAGGTCCATTTTAGCTTAAGTGTTTATGTGTAACATGTATCTCTAATGTCTGTCATGTTATTCCCTATTCCAACCTGAACACCCTCATCAATAATCTCTTTTAGTAGTCTTTTGTTTACAAAACTGTCATAGTCTTCAGTCATGATGTTAACACCAATGTTATCACCTCAAACAAATATGACCTAAGGATCCAAAATAACTTCAAACTTAGCTTTAGGGGTTAGGGACAGTCCTCAGGCACTTGTTATTACAATCACATCCATACTATTTGTTTATAATGTCTTCATAGAATTTTTATGAATTCAAAATACTTCCTCAGAAATAAGACGCACGCCCCTGCATCTTTATTTCAACTAAAACACCCAACAGTTAGCCAATGAGAGGAACTCTGTAGGTCACGGGGTCACCAAAGGTCCATGCAGTTAATCAACTTTACAAGAAACGAAATGCTTTCGAATGCATTTGAAGTTATTTAATTTACGAACCCGATGGATATTTGCGCAGAAAATAATCGTAGAATGTATAGGTTTGTAAACATAAGAGGTTTAGACATTAGTTTTGTTTTTATGGTAAGGAATAAAGGATTGAGGCACACGATATGCTAAACCATTAGCTCCTAGGGAGCATAAGGCTATTTTGAAAATTAAAAATAGGGAGCACAGGACCCTTATTTTAAATAAGAATATCTGGGAACAATGGGCTGTGGGGATATAGAACCCTGCAAAAATACTGGGTACATAGCACTCTGGGAACCCAAGAACCTGGCAGCATGGGACTCTAGGTACATAGGATCCTGAGAATGTAGGGCCCTTTAAACAAAAGATTGTGGGTACTTTGGAGTCTCGATACAAAGGACATATTGGACTCTAGGTAAATAGAGCTCTGAGGACCCTCACAGGACCCTCAGTACATAAGACATTAGAGACACCAGACCTTGGGAACACAGAAACCTGGGAGCATAGGACTCTGGGTACATAGTACCCAAGATACACCCAAGATGTATGTGGGTCTCAGGGAATATAGGACGCTGCAAACATAGGGCCCTGAGGAAAAATTCAGGGCCACATGGGTATAGAGTTGATCCTTTGGTGATTAGTAAATCTATCTATAGTAGCATCTGTCAGGTGTCATTTGATTGCAAAAAATTCTGCAATTCCAGCAAGAAATATAGCAAAGCTTCCTCAAGCGTAACATTAATAACACTAAGCTTCCCTTCATATGTTGGGCTTTTATATTACGCTAACAAGCCAACCCTTCATCATGATGGCAACCATTATTTGTTCACTGCAGAACTGGCTGTCAAAAACAAATTTACACGGGATGGAAATTCATCACAAACTCAGGAAGAGCTCACTGCTGTAAGCTTCTTCAGTTCCTCACCAAGCAATGTGTCAACTGAAAAAAATGCATCTGATATCCTTCCAATGACCTCTGATATCTGACCTCATCCTACATCACCACTGCCAGTCAGCAAGTCCACCTTCAGTCCAGACCTCCAGACTTTCAGTGATTGGGCTTCTCTCAGGCTTTGTCTTTGGTCTGAAGGAGACTCTCACCACTATTTTGTAGCACCTTTTGTTCACAGCTTAACCTGTGCTTTGCTCATTTATAATTTCTTTTTCTTCTGTTTGTTTTTCATATCCTCTTGGTGGATTTGGGAGTTTTGGCTTTCTATATGCTCTTACTTTTTTGTTTGGAAAAAATAGGTCTTGGACTGTGGGAAATATGCATAATATGACCAGATAATACGGAAATGAATATATAAATGACCCCACTCTAATACTTGCGCGATTGTACACTCAGAAGCTGACTGTAGCGTGACTTGATGATTTCTCTCTCTGTCCCTAGTATGGCACAGAAAGAGAAGCTTCAATGTCTGAAGGATTTCCATAAGGACACGCTAAAGCCGTCTCCAGGTAAAAGTCCAGGCACGCGGCCAGAGGACGAGGCAGAGGGAAAACCTCCACAGAGGGAGAAATGGGCCAGCAAACTGGACTTCCTGCTCTCCGTAGCCGGCGGCTTTGTTGGATTGGGGAACGTCTGGCGTTTCCCGTACCTCTGCTACAAGAACGGTGGAGGTTAGTGTTTATGAGTGACTTTTGATGTCATTTTAAAACATCTTTATTAGTAATATATTGCCACGCTATAATTGTGTTTCTGTCTTGTGAACATATAGATATTTTGTCTAATTAACTGTAGAATTATTGAAATGTTTGTTACTATGTATCTTTTTTCATGAGTGTGTCATATAGATGTGTGTATCTGTGTGTATCATAGATGTGTGTGTGTAATATGCATGCATGTATCTGTGTCTGTCATATGGATGTGTGTGTGTCTCGTACTGTATAGATGTTGTGTGTGTGTGTGTGTGTGTGTGGGTGTGGGTGTGTTTTCTCACCCTGTTCCCCTATGATCTGAGAATCACAAAGGTGACTTGTGTTTTTGAGAAGTGACACAGAGCTCCCTTTGTTTTTCATAAATAAAGTTAATGATGCCAGGTCTTTTCCAAACTCTGTGGTGTAAACATGATCTAAAAATACTCATTCCTTTCACCTTGATGTGAAAGGAATGAGTGGACGGCCATATGGGGACAAAATTCAGTCCCCAGCATCCCTAATACCATCCGTACCTCATCCTTACACTGTGTCATTATGTTAAGCTCTTGTTACTTCTTTCTGGTTCAATTATTATTATTATTATTTAAAAGATACAACTATGTGAAGCAGTGTAATGTAACTCCAACCATATGTAATTATTTGTTCTTACACTTTGATAATAATTGTATCAAATGTTTTTTTTTTTTATTATTTACACACAGAAGGAGTTTTACATGATAAAATATTGAAGCTAAAGGTTTTGATTGAATTCAATTCTTTCCCTTTTTTCTGTTTCACTCAAACAGTTACTTTTCGAAAAATTAACATTGATTGGATTGCCACTGACTTCTTCATCTTTGATCAAAGCGATTCTGAAGACGGCCTGTGTCATAGAATTGATTCTAATGATTCAGAATCTAAATAGAACATTTTGTTACAGAGTCGATTCTGATTTCGATTCTAAATAGATTTTTTTTTCTTACAGAATTGAGTCTTATTCAAAATCTAAATAGAACAATTTGCTATAGAATTTGTTATAGAATCGATTCTGATTCAGAATCTAAATAAAATGTTTTGCTATAGAATTTGTTATAGAATAGATTCAGAATCTAAATAGAATGTTTTGCTATAGAATGTGTTATAGAATCGATTCTAATTCAGAATCTAAATAGAATGTTTTGCTATAGAATTTGTTATAGAATCGATTCTGATTCAGAATCTAAATAAAATGTTTTGCTATAGAATTTGTTATAGAATAGATTCAGAATCTAAATAGAATGTTTTGCTATAGAATGTGTTATAGAATCGATTCTGATTCAGAATCTAAATAGAATCTTTTGCTATAGAATTTGTTATAGAATCGATTCTGATTCAGAATGTAGATAGAATGTGCTATAGAATTTGCTATAGAATGGATTCTGATTCAGAATCTAAATAGAATGTGCTATAGAATTTGCTATAGAATCGATTCTGATTCCGAATCTAGATAGAATGTGCTATAGAATTTGCTATAGAATCGATTCTGATTCAGAATCTAAACAGAATGTGCTGTAGAATTTGCTATAGAATTGACTCTTCTTCAAAATCTAAATAGAATGCTTTGCTATAGAATTTGTTATAAATAGATTCAGACTCTAATTAGAACTTTGTTATAGAATCGATTCTGATTTAGAGTCTAAACAGGACATTTTGTTAGAATTTGCTATAGAATTCGCTTATTCAAAATCTAAATAGGACGTTTTGCTATAACATTGATTAATTCAGATTTTACATAGAACATTTTGTTATGGAGAATCGATTCAGAAGTCCAACTAGAATTGTTTTATAGAATCATTTTTTCTAAATCTAAATCTGAACCAACTTTTTTTGGTCCCTTATTGTAATGCTAGTCTTCCTCTCACTGATTGTTTTTGCAAACCTATACTGTTCACCTATCTAACTATCCAAAGCCTGTCTCTGATTTCTCTCTCTCTCTCTCTCTCTCTCTCTCTCCCTCTCTCCCTCTCAGGTGCATTTCTCATCCCATATTTCATCTTCCTGTTTGGTGGAGGACTTCCCGTGTTCTTCCTGGAGGTGGCGCTGGGCCAGTTCACCTCTGAAGGAGGGATCACCTGCTGGGAGAAACTCTGCCCCATCTTCACTGGTGAGAGAAAGATCCACAGACTCCAAATCACAGGAGGAGACAGAAAGAACAAGACAGGGAGTGAGAGAGAGAGAGAGAGAGAAACAGTGAGATGTACTACAGTACAGTTTGGCAACATATTTTAATGAATGCGTGAGATTTCTGATTCAACATGACACACACGTCTAAAATAGGTCAGCTGTGTAATCATAATCTCAGTAGAGATCAGAAATCATTTCCTGTAATAATAACGGCAGTGGTGTGACGTGTTCGGTGTGCGATAAACTGGTGATATAACCATCCAATCAAACATCCAGATTAGCAAACAAGCACTGATTAGATTATTTCAGTTAGGAAATCGCCACCAGAACCAGTAGGCATTGTTTGTTGTTGTGATGTACGTGTGGGTGACCTGCTTTCAGTGCCTAAGCAGTGTGAGCTGTGTCACTGGGGCAGTTTTGGTTTCTAGGCAGCAGCAGGTGATGCTGTTCTTTCTTTAGAATGAACTCTCAGTAGTGTTGCGTTTTATATACACACATTTGTCAGATGATTCCTTCCACCACCTTGCGTATACTTTCATCCTGGAGTTTTCGCATGCACATTACTGATATAACCGAATACGAATGCGTTATTCAGACTGATCAGATAATGTATTCTAAAGGAATACCAATACCAAATAGGAGGCACACTGTTTGCGTTTGGTTGCGATAAGAGGTGTGCTCAGAGCAGAGTAACTCAACACACACTACATGGTACACTCTGTAGTTGGGGGTCAGGGTTGGGGGTTCGAATCCCAGCTCCGCCCTGTGTGTGCTGAGTTTCCTCCCCCAGTCCAAAGATATGGGATGTAGGTTGACTGGATTTCCAAATGGTCTGTAGTGTGTGAATGTGTGTGTGTGCGATTGCGCCCAGCGCTGGGTACCCCCGTCCATGGTGTCTTCTGGGGTAGACTCCAAGCTCCCTGGGACCCTGTGTAGGATAAGTGGTACACAAAATGGATGGATGGATGGATGGACATAGGTCTTTGAACCCTTGACCCATTTATGTAATACATAAATATATAACACACACACACATGGTTATTACTATAGTATTGTCTCTGCGCTTGCCCTGTATCAGCAGTGCACACACACACACACGCTGACTAACGCCCAAACTCCACTAGTCAGGACATTTTGGAATCTGAATTGCCATGGCAACAGCAGCCAGCGATGACTAAGATACATTGGCCGATTGGATCTCATCTGTTTGCAGCGTGAATAAGAGTGAGAGACCGAAAATGTGGGTGTATTATGGAGAACATAATGATTTCTAAGCTCCTAAGCTCTTTATATATTGTCCTTGTGCACACTCACGCACGTGTACAAAACACTAATAACCTTATTAACCTTGGAAAAAAACAAAAGTGTGCACATATTTTTTTCACAAACACGTTCTCCTGGCAAAAAAAGGGTGGACGTGCGTGTGAGCAGAGTTGCGTGTTCCTGTATCACTCCTGGAATCCCCTTTTGATTGCACGGGGGTTTGTAGCTTTTACCCCACGAACGTCATGGAAGCTTGGAGCAGCTGAACATCCTCACAGACTCGCACACACCCACACACCCAGACTCGCTCACTCGCACGCACACATACTGTACATGCACACACAAAATCATGCACTTTGGATTAGAGTCAGCTGTTGCAATTATACCTGGCCCAGTGCCTTTTGGCTGCCCTCAATTCCACAAAAACGTTTAGAGGTCGACAGGGCAGGAAGGCTGGTGCTCGTTAGTAGACACCACCATGCGAGCTGAAAATAAAAGGTGCAGCTGTGGCAAGGTTATTAACGAACTTGGCGCCTGCTGGTGGCGCGCCCGCCACATGGCTTTGGAGAACTCCGTATTGCTGACCTGATCTTACACTTCAATGCCCTTAAACTTGACCTTGACTCGGCTCGTCAGTGATCATCCCGTACGCATGTCCGATTCAGCACGATGATAGCCTATAACCCAAGTGAGTCTCCAGCTCTCCAGGATTAGAGTCAGGGAACCTGCTTTTTAAAGGCCAGGACTCCCTGAATCAATCTTCTCCAGTGGATACTGTCGTTGTAATGTTGCTAGTTGGCTTTTCGCAAAAAGGACCCGATAAGCCGCATGAACATGTGTGAACATGAAGAGAACACTGCAGAATTCCAATGTCCACACCCGACATTTGTTGGACATATTGGGGTCACTCTGAACTGGGATATAAAGTGTCCAGATTAGATTATAATGTCACATGTTCTGTTTTTATTTTTTTTTAACCAATTTTCTCCCAATTTGGCATTGCCAATTCCTACCAACTAGCTCCCACCACATACCAAAAGACGTGTGTAGTTTCTCTCTTCAATCTATTGTTTATGCAGTGTCATGGGGAAACAACAGGAAAGTGCTAACTGCGTAGCTCCATGGGCTCACAGAATCCCACGATCTTTTAGTGTCATTTTGATCAAAAGCGGAGAAAATAATGCCATCCTTCCCACCCAGAGAGCACTCCCAGCTACGGATGTCCATGGCATCGTCAGGATTCGAGCTTGCGATCTCCCAACGATGATGAATGCTCTTCCGTTGCTCCACCAAACAATATCCAGAACAAACACCCGTGTTTTCCATCAAATGAAAGTAGAAGGCGTGCTGAAATAATTTCCATGAGACACACAGTAAACAGTAGTATTAACAATGGAGGAGCTTCATGGTCTTATTTGACTTTCTTCTCGGCAGTTGGTTTAATTTGTATGAAGCTGACCAAACAGAACTATCTGTGTTGAAAGGATTAGACACTACTAAAGAATGCCGTGTGAACACTCCAGTAGAGATGCAACTACCTAGATCTAGGGTTTGTGGTTTTTTTTGTTTTTTTTTCAAAATGGTGGTTATCTGGCTTGAGTAATGACTTGTGATTCTGTAACAGTTGCTTTTGGTCAATTTCAAGCTACACTCATATGTCCTGCACTGGTATGCTTGGTACCTGGGTAGCGTAGGAAGCGTAGCTAAATTTAGCAAAAGCACTCAGTTACTAGACAGTTCACATGACAGTGGAAATAATTTTTTTAAAAATGGGGGTACTTAAAATTACATACTGCAATGCACAGCATCAGCGCAAACTGTTAAAGCACATTTTATAAGAATCATGCTCTTGGATGTCTACCAGAAGACCAGAGTGTCTCATGTCTCATGCCAGAGTGTATAAAATGGCATCAGGATGCAAACAGGGGTTAGCAGTTCGAAAATGAAACTGCATCTGAAGGATTTGTTCATTGTAATAATAATAATAATAATAATAATAATAATAATAATAATAATAATAATAGTAATAATAATAATAATAATTAGCCAACAATTATTATTTTGAAATGAATTTGAAACGAACTGCTTACATTTCTGCACATGTAGCTTTAAGAGTACATTCAGAAATTGTACACATTTACTTGTGGAGTGCTAGCTAGCCAGCTAACTAGCCTCCAAGCTAGTTACTGTTGCTCAGCTACATTTTCCTAGCCATTCTCAGAAATTAATCAAAATATTGTTTTGGGGTTTTTTGGGTTTTTTTTTTTTTTTTTTTTACTGCATTGTTTAATGGGTTTGTGATTAGTATGTTAGTAGTATGTTTAGCCATTAATATACTGTACTAAGAAAAACAATAGACTTATAATAGAAGCTGTCTGGTAGCAACTGGTAGCAAGCTTTACATTTCACCCTAGCATAACTATTGTCCTTTTTAAGTCTAAAAATAACTCTTTGCTTTAATTTAAAGCACTTACTTTTTTTTTAAAGAAAAAAACCAAAACAGAACAGCAACCTGAAGCAATCTACTCTCAATACCACTCCAACACAGTAGATGGCGATGGTGGTAACATGGTAACCATTTTCCCTTGAGTACCACTGGACACAGATAGGTTCTGTATCCAGAACATCCTAGATTGGTATATATATATATATATATATATATATATATATATATATATATATATATATATATATATATATATATATATATAATGAAAAACCTGAGAGTTGTAATGTGACACTATAAAGCTGTAAGATATAAAATGCAACACAAAGGCAGATCCCATCATGCACAAAATGTAATATTAGCTCTTCACTAATATTGTGTGTGTGTCAGGAATTGGCTACGCATCCATTGTGATCGTGTCCCTGCTGAACATCTACTACATCGTGATCCTGGCTTGGGGTTTGTATTACCTGCTGCAGTGTTTGCAGAGAGAGCTGCCGTGGGCACGCTGTCACCACAGCTGGAACACCCCCAACTGTGTGGAGGACACCATCCGCAAGAACAAAACCCTCTGGCTCTCGGCCAACGTCACCAACTTCACCTCGCCCGTGACTGAGTTCTGGGAGTGAGTGCACGTGCCAACATCACACACACACACCATCTTTAAGGGTTTTAATTAAGTCAAGTCAAGTGGCTTTTATTGTCATGTCAACCATATACAGCTGGTACACGGTGGTGTTTTATGTAGCACCACGGTGCTACATAAAACAAAACACTAACTACATGAGACGACACGAAACTAAATAAGACCTACACATTCTACATAAAGTGCACGTGCAAACGTGTGCAAACAACACAAGACAGTAGAGTACTACTAAAACAGGATAATGGGCATGGTAAGTGACAGTGTAGCGCCAACCAGTACACGGTTCTGATGTGAAAGTGTCCGATATAACAGGTAGTGCAAAAAGATGCTGTAAATGTAAACATAACATACTAGGACATAGTATACAACAGATTAGCTTACACCATATATGGACATAGCAGCCAGGTAAAGAGCATAATAGTGACAAGAAATTAAATATGATATTTTTTATATAAGTTAGCAGCAAAAGTACAGGTAGTCAGTACAGAAATTGGAGGTGGTGTGGGATGGTGTTCAGTTCAATATGTGTGTGTGTGTGTGTGTGTCAGTCCAGTCTCTGAGTATTGATGAGTCTGATGGCTTGGGGGAAAAAACTGTTAGACGGTCTGGCCGTGAGGGCCCGAATGCTTCGGTACCTTTTTCCAGATGGCAGGAGAGTGAAGAGTATGTGTGAGGGGCGTGTGGGGTCTTCAACAATCCTGGTGGATTTGCGGATGCAGTGTGTGGTGTAAATGTCTAGGATGGAGACCCCGATGATCTTCTCATCTTCTTAGATCGCCTTGCGATCCGATATGGTGGAATTTCCAAACCAGACAGTGATGCAGCTGCTCAGGATGGTCTCAATGGTTCCTCTGTAGTTGTGAGGATGAGGGGTGGGAGATGGGGGTTTTTCAGACCTCGCAGAAATTAGAGACGCTGCTGGGCTTTCTTAGTTGTGGAGCTGGTGTTGAGGGACCAGGTGAGGTTCTCCGCCAGGTGAACACCAAGGAATTTGGTGCTCTTGAAGATCTCCACAGAGGAGCCGTCGATGTTCAGTGGAGAGTGGTCAACAACCATCACGTCTGTTTTGTCCACGTTCAGAGACAGGTTGTTGGCTTGACACCAGTCTGTTAGTCGCTGCATCTCCTCTCTGTATGCTGACTCGTCGTTCTTGCCGATGAGACCCAACACGTTTGTGTTATCGGCGAACTTGTTGTGATTGGAGCTGTGCGTTGCTGCACAGTCGTGAGTCAGCAGTGGACTGAACACACGGTCCTGGGGGGCCATTGTGCTTAGTGTGGTGATACTGGAGGTGCTGTTCTAGATCCGGACTGACTGAGGTCTCCTAGTCAGGAAGGCCAGGATCCAGTTGCAGAGGGAGGTGTTCAAGCCCAGCAGGTTCAGCTTTCCAATCAGGTGCTGAGGAATGATTGTGTTGAATGCTGAACGGAAGTCTATGAACAGCATTTGAGCATAGGTGTCCTTTTAGTCCAGGTGGATGAGGGCCAGATGTAGGGTGGTAGCAATGGCGTCATCTGTTGAGTGGTTGGGACGATACGTGAATTGCATGGGGTCCAGTG